>NC_069500.1:1184974900-1185274900 GCF_027579735.1 Bombina bombina
TTGCTTATAATTTTTGAAAACAGATGTAGTTTATCTTCAGAAAACCCATTGGGTAAGCAATACTGCACCTGTGTTGAAATTTACACAGTTTCCCGTAGTCTATAAGGTTTCTTTCAATGAGAAAACTAGGGGGTTCAAGATGTAAAGCGACGATATTTGATTTTAATATGTAAACTGAATAATTCTGTCTTCACACTAGTTAAAGGGACATTAAACACTTTGAGATGATAATATAAAATGATAAATAATATTATATATATATATATATATATATATATATATATAGACACATATACTCTGCAATATACTTTCATTATTTATTTTGTCCCCATTTCCAGTAATTCTAGTCTGAAATTGTGAACATTTCAGTTCCTAGTCAACCTAGTAGACGAATTAAACAGGGAAGTTTAGTCTTAGGTGGCAAATTCAACCTTGTATGGGACCCAATTATGGATAAACGACTACCCTTAGGTAAAACACTTGACTCATTCTCTAGATCAGTGATTTTCAACCTTTTTTTTGCAGTGGCACACTTTTTTATATTTAAAAATCCTGCGGCACACCACCATCCCAAAAGTTTACAAAATCACACATTGTAGCCTAATACAGAATATATATATATATATATATATATATATATATGTGCATACACACACATACTGTACTGTCATGCCATGCCTCCTACAAACTATACGTGACATATTGACATTCATTCACAATCATAATGATTGTCTGTGAATGAATTTCAATATGTCATGGTAGTAAATTATGCCTGCCTGTCTGCCTGATGAGCCATACCTCCCAATATTTCATAATTTGAAAGAGGGACCCCCCCGCAAACTGGGAAAAGTGTTATCTGTGGAGCACAAGATTATATGTGGAGCATGGTATGCTGTTCTGGAGGAGGAGCAAAGCTGCGCCAGCATGCATGGGGGAGTGAAGTGTTGCGTGGTGCTGCGTGAAGAGCCGGCACTAGGCACGTATTGTGGGGGTTCCTTCCCAAGCTGCAGTTATCCTCAGTCATCATCTCACTCAAAATAAAAAAACGTCCCAGAGTAAAAAACAATCAACATTTTAAAAATATGTCACACTGTTGTCAGTCTGCCGCGGCACACCTGAGGATCTCTCACGGCACACTGGTTGAAAAACACTGCTCTAGATCCTCAGCTCCCAAATTTCGAAATTTGCTCTTTCAATATCGCCTCTATGATGTCTGGAGATCCTGACAAGATAATAAAGACTTTTTCTATTTTTCTCCACCTCATCACTCTTACTTGCGTCTAGACTAATTCTTTGTAGACGCCTGGACTCTCAATGACATGATAGATTCTAAAATCCATAGCTGCTCATGGTCTGACCACAATGCGGTTTCCTTTTCTGTTAAGGGTTTGATCCCCTCTCAGCTCAGCATGTATTCAAGCACTGTAATGTAGTGCAACCTATGCAGACCGGATCCTCTGAGTTGTCCAGTAAACTCTCCTCAGGTATATATGGCAGGAACAAAAGAAGTATGTTTCACTCTGATATATGCTCTATAAATATAAGAGACAAAGCCCATATAGCATAATACTGTATAACTAAAAATATTGTGCTAATAGGTGGATAAATTACACTCACTTGTGGTCTAGCACTGTAATGTAGTGCAGACTAAGCAGGCCAGAGCCTCTGAGCTGTCCGGCAAGCTCTCCTCCACGATCAAGTGGAACCAGGTGTATGACCAGGTGTATGATGAGTCTTTCAGCTTGCTCCCAGAGTTCAGGGTGTAATTGACAGGGTGTAATTAACAACCACAACACAGGATTGTTATCGTGATAAAATAGATTAAAAAAATAGCAAGTAACTTTAAAAAAACTAAAAACAAGTGTTTATTAAACACATAGATAAAATACAGCGACGCGTTTCTCAGTAATGTTACTGTTTCCTCAGGCTGATAAAAATGGTAATTACTTGCTACATTATATACACATGGCTGACCAATCGGAGAGCCAAATAAACACACACACCCCTACTGGTCACATGACTTAGTAAATGGTGTGTGTTTACTATATGGATTGGTTTAACATGACAGTTTCATGCAGTATACAAACTCTATAGGGCCTATCTATCAAGCTTCGAATGCAGGCTCGCCAGAAACAGCAGTTATGAAGCAGCGGTCACAAAGACTACTGCTCCATAACCTGTCCGCCTGCTCTGAGCAGGCGGACAGACATCGCTGGAAATCAACCCAATCGAGTATGATCGGGTTGATTGACACCCCCCTGCTGGCGACCCATTGGCCGTGAGTCTGCAGGGGGTGGCGTTTCACCAGCAGCTCTTGTGAGCTGCTGGTGCAATGCTGAATACGGCGAGCGTATTGCTCACCATATTCAGCGAGGTCTGGCGGACTTGATCCGCACTGTCGGATCAGGTCCGGCAGACTTTCTTAAATAGGGGCCTATATCTCTTATTTGTTAAAAAAGTTTTAGTGCACATTATAACAAAAAATACATTAATATAGATATTAACTGAACTAATACAGACCATAGTGTCTTATCTAAAAAATATCTTTGTATGTATATATATATATATATATATATATATATGCACACAAACTATTGCACATTTCTAACACACAAACTAAGTGATAAAAGTTGACGTTATTTTCATGATTTATATAATACATATGCCATATTGCAACATCTAGATGTATATTGCATTTTATTATATCAGCTATTATGAATCATTCGACACTGATAAGCGTAACATGAAACTGTCATGTTAAACCAATCCATATAGTAAACACACACCATTTACTAAGTCATGTGACCAGTAGGGGTGTGTGTGTTTATTTGGCTCTCCGATTGGTCAGCCATGTGTACCATTTGTATCAGCCTGAGGAAACAGTAACATTACTGAGAAACGCGTCGCTGTATTTTATCTATGTGTTTAATAAAAACTTGTTTTTAGTTTTTTAAAGTTATTTGCTATTTTATCACAATAACAATCCTGTTTTGTGGTTGTTAATTACACCCTGAACTCTGGGAGCAAGCTGAAAGACTCATCATACACCTGGTTCCACTTGATCGTGGAGGAGAGCTTGCCGGACAGCTCAGAGGCTCTGAACTGCTTAGTCTGCACTACATTACAGTGCTAGGCCACAAGTGAGTGTAATTTATCCACCTATTAGCACAATATTTTTAGTTATACAGTATTATGCTATGTGGGCTTTGTCTCTTATATTTATAGAGCATATATCAGAGTGAAACATACTCCTTTTGTTCCTGCCATATATACCTGAGGAGAGTTTACCGGACAACTCAGAGGATCCGGTCTGCATAGGTTGCAGTACATTAAAGTGCTTGAATACATGTGAGTGTATTTATTTCACACTATATATCAATCATATATTTGCAGAATCACGCTATGTTGGTGCCTTCTCCCTTTTCTATAGATCTGTTTTGAAGTGGACGATCATTACCCTGAGGAGAGCAGCCTGTTAAACTCTGTCGCCTAGATTTAGAGTTTTGTCGGTAACGACCCGCGTAGCTAACGCATGCTGGCTTTTTCCCCGCACCTTTTAAATACCGCTGGTAGTGCGTTAGGCTCCAAAAAGAGAGCGTAGAGCATAATTTACCGCCACTGCAACTCTCAATACCAGCGGTGCTTACGGACGCGGCCAGCTTCAAAAACGTGCTCGTGCACGATTCCCCCATAGAAAACAATGGGACATTTTGAGCTGAAAAAAACCCAAACACCTGCAAAAAAGCAGCGTTCTGCTCCTAACGCAGCCCCATTGTTTCCTATGGGGAAACACTTCCTAAGTCTGCACCTAACACCCTAACATGTACCCCGAGTCTAAACACCCCTAACCTTACACTTGTTAACCCCTAATCTGCCGCCCCCGCTATCGCTGACCCCTGCATATTATTATTAACCCCTAATCTGCCGCTCCGTACACCGCCGCAACCTACATTATAGCTATATCGGAACAGCCAATAGAATGAGAGCTCAATCTGATTGGCTGATTGGATCAGCCAATCGGATTGAACTTGAAACTGATTGGCTGATTCCATCAGCCAATCAGAATTTTCCTACCTTAATTCCGATTGGCTGATAGAATCCTATCAGCCAATCGGAATTCGAGGGACGCCATCTTGGATGACGTCCCTTAAAGGAGCCTTCTTTCGTCGGTAGTCCGTCGGGCCAGCAGGATTTTCCGCGTCGGAGGTCTGCAAGATGGATCCTGAAGAAAGAAGATTGAAGACCCCGCTTGGAAGATGACATTGCCCGGATGGAAGACTTCTTCAGCGCCGCTTGGAGGATCACTTCATCGGATGGAAGATTTCTTCAGCGCCCCTTGGAGGATCACTTCTGCCGCTTCGGATCTCCTCTTCAGTTCCATCGGTGGCTCGGCTGAGTGAAGACGACTCAAGGTAGGATGATCTTCAGGGGGGTAGTGTTAGGTTTTTTTAAGGGGGGTTTGGGTTAGATTAGGGGTATGTGGGTGGTGGGTTTTAATGTTGGGGGGGGTTGTATTTTTCTTTTACAGGCAAAAGAGCAGTTTTCTTTGGGGTATGCCCCACAAAAGGCCCTTTTAAGGGCTGGTAAGGTAAAAGAGCTTTGAACTTTTTTAATTTAGAATAGGGTAGGGCATTTTTTTATTTTGGGGGGGCTTTGTTATTTTATTAGGGGGCTTAGAGTAGGTGTAATTAGTTTAAAATTGTTGTAATATTTTTCTAATGTTTGTAAATATTTTTTTATTTTTTGTAACTTAGTTCTTTTTTATTTTTTATACTTTAGTTAGTTTATTTAATTGTATTTATTTGTAGGTATTGTATTTAATTAATTTATTGATAGTGTAGTGTTAGGTTTAATTGTAACTTAGGTTAGGATTTATTTTACAGGTAATTTTGTAATTATTTTAACTAGGTAGCTATTAAATAGTAAATAACTATTTAATAGCTATTGTACCTGGTTAAAATAAATACAAAGTTACCTGTAAAATAAATATTAATCCTAAAATAGCTACAATATAATTATTATTTATATTGGAGCTATATTAGGGTTTATTTTACAGGTAAGTATTTAGCTTTAAATAGGAATAATTTAATAATTTATTTAATAAGAGTTAATTTATTTCCTTAGATTTAAATTATATTTAACTTAGGGGGGTGTTAGGGTTTGGGTTAGACTTAGCTTTAGGGGTTAATAAATTTATTAGAGTAGCGGCGAGGTCCGGTCGGCATATTAGGGGTTAATACTTGAAGTTAAGTGTTGGCGATGTTAGGGAGGGCAGATTAGGGGTTAATACTATTTATTATAGGGTTATTGAGGCGGGAGTGAGGCGGATTAGGGGTTAATAACTTTATTATAGTAGCGGTGAGGTCCAGTCGGCAGATTAGGGGTTAATAATTGTAGGTAGGTGGCGGCGACGTTGGGGGCGGCAGATTAGGGGTTAATAAATATAATATAGGGGTCGGTGGTGTTAGGGGCAGCAGATTAGGGGTACATAAGTATAACGTAGGTGGCGGCGGTGTGCGGTCGGCAGATTAGGGGTTAAAATTTTTTATTAGAGTGGCGGCTATGTGGGGGGGCCTCGGTTTAGGGGTACATAGGTAGTTTATGGGTGTTAGTGTACTTTAGAGCACAGTAGTTAAGAGCTTTATGAACCGGCGTTAGCCCAAAAAGCTCTTAACTACTGACTTTTTTCTGCGGCTGGAGTTTTGTCGTTAGATTTCTAACGCTCACTTCAGCCAAGACTCTAAATACCGGCGTTAGAAAGATCCCATTGAAAAGATAGGATACGCAAATGGCGTAGGGGGATCTGCGGTATTAAAAAGTCGCGGCTGGAAAGTGAGCGTTAGACCCTTACCTACACGACTCTTAATACCAGCGGTAGCCCAAAACCAGCGTTGGGAGCCTCTAACGCTGGTTTTGACGGCTAACGCCAAACTCTAAATCTAGCAGTGTGTGTTTTCAATAATACACACTTCTATTGGACTTATACTTAACAAATAGACTTATTTTATATTTTTGTGCCTTGAATTATATCTATATAGGTTATATTTTATGTGCGCTATTTTAATAATTTTTTTCACATATCTACTACACTCATTGCAATTCTGAGTACCAATATATACCAAACATTTGTATCTCTAGTTATTGCAGATTGCTTAATATCCAAGTGATAGTGTTTCTGCTGTGTTTATTAGATACTCTTGTGCAGATTTGCACTATTTAAAAGTGATAGTGCCCCTATTTACACTGTTTTGTGTTACCCTTTTTTTCCTAAATTCAAGAAAGATAGAGGTGGTCCACTAGGTAAACTAGTGTGAGAACTAAAGAAAAGGAAAATAGGCTAGGTCCTACACAGGCTCTTTCTACAGAGATTTCTCATCTGAAAGGTTTAATCAAGGAACACGAAGTTAGAAGGCTCCAAGAAGCTGTCGTTAAATTAAAACAACTTATGTATTCAAAAAGTAATACTGCTGATGTGCTACTAGTAAAATAATTAAGAAACCATGCAGCGGCTGCTCGAATACCTTTTATAGTTCATGGGGGAAAGAAAGTCCATGCCACCGGCTGACATTGGTAAGGTCTGTGCAGTGTTCTATGATAATTTGTATAATATAGCTAAATATGAATCTCCTGTGGAGGCTTCTGTGGGGGACATATCCTCTTTTCTCTGTGAGCTTCAATTACCAACTCTGACAGTGCAAAAGAATCTTTGCTAGAAACATTTTCATTAGATGAAATTACAGAGGTCCAATGGCTTTTCTGGTATGTTTTATAAGAGACTCCATCCTCTACTGGCCCCCCGATTTTACACTAAGTATTTAATTAAGTTAAATCTGACTGACAAATTTTAAGAGAATATCTGGAAGCCACTATTTTAGCAATCCTCAAAACTGGTAAAGATACATCTGTTAACTATAGACCAATCTCACTGATAAATGTAGATAACAAACTGCATTCTAAATTGATAGCAAATAGATTGGTCTTTCTGTTATCCACTTTAATCCATGTTGACCAAGTCGGCTACACAATGGGATGACAAGGTCCAGATAATTCTAGACAAATCATTAATGTTTTCCTGGAAGCCAGGACCAGGGGAATTCTTATGGTAGCCCTGTTGCTCGATGCCGAAAAGGCTTTTGACAGGGTCAGATGGTATTACCACTGGGAAGTTTTGAGAGTCTTTGGATTCCCTGTATTTAAACCTGTTGTTCCTCCTTGGAGCCTTAATTTAGTTCTTAAAGTTTTGCAGCAGGCTCCGTTTGAGCCAATGCATGTTGTTGATATCAAATTGTTATCTTGGAAGGTTTTTTTTTCTTGTTGGTATTTCTTCTGCTCATAGAGTGTCTGAGCTTTCAGCTCTGCAGTGTGATTCCCTATACCTTCTTTCATGCAGATAAGGAGGTCCTTCATACTAAATTGGGGTTTCTCCCTAAGGTGGTGTCGGATCGAAACATTAATCAGGAAATTGTTGTTCCTTCTTTTTGTCCTAATCCTTCTTCTCAGAAGGAACGTCTTTTGCATAACTTGGATGTTGTGCATGCTCTAAAGTTTTACTTACAAGCTACTAAATATTTTCAGCAATCTTCTGTCCTATTTGTTGTTTTCTCTGGAAAGCGTAAGGGTCAGAAGGCCACTTCTACTTCTCTGTCTCTCTGGTTGAGAAGTTTGATTCGTTTGGCTTATGAGACTGCTGGACATCAGCCTCCTGAGAGAATTACGGCTTATTCCACTAGGGCTGTCTCCTCTTCTTGGACTGTCAAAAATGAAGCATCTGTAGAACAGATTTGCAAGGCGGCAACATGGTCCTCTTTGCATACTTTTTCCAAATTCTACAAATCTAATACTTTTGCTTCGGCTGAGTCTTCTTTTGGGAGAAAGGTTCTACAAGCAGCTGTGCCTTCTGTTTAGGTCCTCCTGCCTAAACAGGGCCTGAACAAGGATTTGAACATCTGGTAAGTCTGCCAGATGATTGTGCAAAAGGATAGATAATGCAGAAATCTGACCCTTTAGAGTACTCACCGATAAACCCTTTTCCAGGCCATCCTGAAGAAAAGACAAAATCCGGGGAATCCTCACGCGGCTCCAGGAGAAACCCTTCGATTTGCACCTTAAAAATATTAAAAATATTTACGCCATATCTTATGGTAAATCTTGCGAGTAACGGGTTTTCAAGCCTGAATCATAGCTTCAATGATCGCTTCAGAAAAATCACATCTAGACAGAGCTAGGTTCCGTCTCCAAGCAGTCAGCTTCAGAGAATCTAGGTTTGGATGGAGGAAAGGACCCTGAATTAGAAGGTCCTTCCTCTGAGGTAATCTCTAAGGAGCTAAAGATGACTTACCAGATCTGTGAACCAGATCCTGCAAGGCCATGCTGGAGCTATTTGGATCACTGATGCTCTCTCTTGTTTTATAGGAGCAATGACTCATGGAAGGAGAGCAAACTGAGGAAACAGATATGCCAGAGAAAACCTCCAAAGAACCGCTAGAGCATCTATCAGAACAGCCTGAGGATCTCTTGACCTTGACTGTACTTTGGAACCTTAGCGTTTTGGTGAGAGGCCATAAGATCCAACTCTGGAACCCCCCACCTGAGGGTTTTCTGAGAGAACACTTCCGGATGGAGAGCCCACTCCCCTGGATGAAAGGTCTGTCTGCTCAGAAAATCTGCCTCCCAGTTGTCCACTCCTGGAATGTGGATGGCAGACAGAAGACAATTGTGAGCTTCCGCCCACTGCAGAATGCGAGTCACCTTCTTCATGGCTAAGGAACTCAGAGGCCCTCCCTGCTGGTTGATGTAAGCCACTGAGGTGATGTTGACCGACTGGAATCTGATAAACCAGACTAAAGACAGTTGAGGCCATGCTGATAGGGCACTGAAGATCACTGTCAACTCCAAGATGTTTATGGGAAGAGAGGATTCTTCCCGACACCACAGGCCCTGAGCCTTTAGAGGACCTCAAATAGCACCCCAGCCTTACAGGCTGGCGTCCATAGTCACAATCTCCCAGGAAGGTCTCAGAAAGCAAGTGCCCCGAGACAAATGTTCCTGTGACATCCACCACAAGAGAGTCTCTTGTTAGAGGGTCCAGATTTATCCTTTGCGATAAATCTGAATGGTCTCTGTTCCATTGACGGATCATACAAAGTTAGAGCGGTCGCAGATGGAACCGAGCAAAAGGAATGATATCCATAGAGGCCACCATCAGACTAAGCACTTCCATACATTGAGCCACTGATGGACGAAAGGCAGACTGGAAGGCAAGGCACAAAGCCAGAAGTTTGGATTTTCTGACGTCTATCAAGAAATTCTTCATGGACAGAGAATCTATCGCCTAGATTACGAGTTTTGTCGGTAATGCTGTGCGGTGCAGTTTTCCCTCACCGCTCACCTACAGACAGCGCTGGTATTATGGGTTTTTAGAAACCCGGAGTTAGCCGCAAAAAAGTGAGCGTAGAGCAAAATTTAGCTCCACATCTCACCTCAATACAAGCGCTGCTTACGGTAGCGGTGAGCTGGCAAAACGTGCTCGTGCACGATTTCCCCATAGGAATCAATGGGGGAATACATTTTATGTCTACACCTAACACAATAACATGAACCCTGAGTCTAAACACCCCTAATCTTACACTTATCAACCCCTAATCTGCCGCCCCCGACATCACCGACACCTACATTATGTTTATTAACTCCAAATCTGCCGCCCCCAACGTCGCCGCCACTATATTATAGTTATTAAACCCTAAATCTAAGTCTAACCCTAACACCCCCTAACTTAAATATAATTTAAATAAATCTAAATAAAATAACTATGATTAACTAAATTATTCCTATTTAAAACTAAACACTTACCTATAAAATAAACCCTAAGCTAGCTACAATATAACTAATAGTTGCATTGTATCTAGCTTAGGATTTATTTTTATTTTACAGGCATGTTTGTATTTATTTTAACTAGGTAGAATAGTTATTAAATAGTTATTAACTATTTAAAAGCTACCGAGTTAAAATAAAGACAAATATACCTGTAAAATAAAACCTAACCTATGTTACAATTACACCTAACACTACACTATAATTAAATTAATTCCCTAAACTAATTACAATTAAATACAATTATCTAAAGTACGGAAAAAAACACTAAATTACAGAAAATAATAAAATAATACAAGTTTTTTAAACTAATTACACCTAATCTAATCCCCCTAATAAAATAAAAAAGCCCCCCAAAATAATAAAAAGCCCTACCCTATACTAAATTACAAATAGTCCTTAAAAGGGCCTTTTTGTGGGGCATTGCCCCAAAGTAATCAGCTCTTTTAACTGGAAAAAAGTACAATACACCCCAGCATTAAAACCCACCACCCACACACCCAACCCTACTCTAAAACCCACCCAATACCCCCTTAATAAAACCTAACACTAACCCCTTGAAGATTACCCTACCTTGAGAAGTCTTCACCCAGCCGGGCCGAAGTCCTCAACGAAGCCGGGTGAAGTGGTCCTCCAGACGGGCAGAAGTCTTCATCGAAGCCGGGAAGAAGAGGTCCTCCAGAAGTCTTCATCCAGACGGCATCTTCTATCTTCATCCATCCGGCGCGGAGCGGGTCCATCTTCAAGACATCCGACGTGGAGCATCCTCTTCAAACGAAGTCCAACTGAAGGTTCCTTTAAATGACGTCATCCAAGATGGCGTCCCTTGAATTCCGATTGGCTGATAGAATTCTATCAGCCAATCGGAATTAAGGTAGGGAAAATCCTATTGGATGATGCAATCAGCCAATAGGATTGAGCTTGCATTCTATTGGCTGATCCAATTAGCCACTAGAATGCCAGCTCAATCCTATTGGCTGATTGGATCAACCGAATAGGATTGAACTTTAATCCTATTGGCTGATTGCATTTTTCTTACTTTAGATAATTTTTTTAAATTGTATTTAATTGTATTTAGTTTAGGTAATTCAACACTTCACTCCCTAACACTGCGCTAACAGACTAAGAAAACTGCTGGGTCCCGGATGAACTTAAATTAATATCCGTAAGTCCCCAGTCACATCTGATGAATTCCCTATTTAGCCTTAATTTAATGCGCAAAATCAGATGAGCTTCTAGGCAGAAAGAGATTTTTTTATGTTAAAATATAGATAATACCAATAATAAGTATATATATTAGAGTATAACTCACACTTTTGTTAACATATGCACTTAAAATTACCAACTTATGTGCTTAACAAATCTCCATAAATTGATGTTACCTTAATGACTCGAGGAGTATGATAGAAATATTCACGTTCTGTGCTCAGTATGATACCATCCGGCTTCCTCCTCACACTGATCTTGAATGCGGTGCTGCTGTCCAGGTTGCTGGACGCTAAAGAGCGCCCAGCCCAAACGAAACTGCAGACGAAAAAACAAACACAGAGCGCAACCGCAACTCAAGGTAAAAGTTTTAATTATAAGTTTAGCGCTATCACACAAATTTGCACTTACAAGATAATTGTAAAGTTATAGCCTTTTAAAATATACTCTTTCCGGCTGCACCAAAGTCTTTTCCGTCCCTTCTGCTTCTGTTGTATCCCAGCGTGTACGGATGTCAGTGGCGCTGATGCATTAACACTTCCGGTGGCCGATTCTTCTTCTTAGTGCTGGTGTAAACAAGAGTCTGTGAAGCTGTCCTATGTCCTCCTGTCTACGCGTTTCATCCGATTAGTACGGACTTTCTCAAGACCCAGGACTCATGTAAAATCATCTACGGGGATCCTCTTTTTGAAAGTCTTATTGCATTCTAATTGGATAAGAATGCTCCAATCCTGTGGTTACTACAGACACACCTTCCTTTCTATAGCAAAGCGGTGGTCAATTTGCCTCTACAATGACTGCAATTCACAACTAATAGCTTCCATACAATACAAAAATTGCAACAATTATATTTATCTAACGTCAAATACAATAATACATTAATACATCAATACATTAACACTTTGGTTCCTAAAGAATCATTACATGTAAAAATCTAACATTTTATTATTATTTTAAAATAGAGATATTTAAATAAAAGAAAACATTCATTCCCCTCAACAAAAAATATATTTTAATATAAAATCTTATAATTATGGGGGCTTCTTAAAAAAGATATGACAGACTTCGTTAAAAACCTAAAACACTAAAAAACTCAATGTCCTAACCTCTAAGCTAAAGATGGCAAATAGTGTATTTAATAATATGTTTAATAATTTATTTAATAATATATTTAATAATTCATTGATTAAAAAATTGTTGCTTAGCTCATACTTATTCACATCAGGATATCACACTACTCTACATCATAAAGGCTTGCAGATCTAAATCTATATTTAAGCCTTTGGGGGCCAAACACTGAAGGTTCTGTATCCATTTAGTTTCCTTTTTCCTTAATGTAATTAATCTTTGATGGGGGTTGGAACTAACTGGCACAGTCTCTAAAATGATAATTCTCAAACTACTGGGATCTTGCTTATGAACGATTCTAAAGTGATCCGACACACTATGGGTTTTAAGGCCTATTTCAATGTTAGAAATATGCTCATAGCACCTACGTTTTATTTTTCTTTTAGTCCTTCCCACATAGACACTCCCACATTTGCATGTCAAACTGTACACCACAAAAGTGGATTGGCAAGTACCTCTAGATTTGATTGGAAATGACTTGGTATTACTTGTGTCCATCACACTATTCCTATTCCAAATTAGAGGGCACATACAACAATTTTTGCGACCACATTTAAAAGTTCCTGGCTTCCCTGTGATCCATTGATCCAAGGTACCAGTCCTGTTTGTAATTTTTAAATCTGTGTTAGATAACTTGGATGGAGTAAGAATATTCTTGAGATTCTTATTCTTCTTAAATACGATTTCTGGTTTATCTTGAATTATACCCTTAAGTACTGGATCTGCCTTCAATATCCCCCAATGTTTATTCAAAACTTTTTTAAAAAAACCTGCTCCTTCATTAAACGTGGTAATGAATCTAATTTTATTGTCATGGGAATTTTCATTGTCATTCTGTGGCTTTTTGGGACATAACAAAAGTTCCCTTGAACACACTGTATTTTTGTTCCTAGCTTCCCTAATAAGATCTCTGTTATACTCTTTTTCTAAAAACTTTTTTTCTAAAATATCAGCCTCATTATTAAAATCCACTAATTTGGTACAGTTTCTGCGGACTCTCCGAAATTGACCAAAAGGTATATTATGTATCCACGATCTTTTATGTCCACTCTTGGCATTTAAAAATCCATTACTATCTGTTGTCTTACGATAATTTTTCACCATCACTACTCTAGATGGCTCATCAGTGAAAAATTCCAACCCCCATCAAAGATTAATTACATTAAGGAAAAAGGAAACTAAATGGATACAGAACCTTCAGTGTTTGGCCCCCAAAGGCTTAAATATAGATTTAGATCTGCAAGCCTTTATGATGTAGAGTAGTGTGATATCCTGATGTGAATAAGTAAGCAACAATTTTTTAATCAATGAATTATTAAATATATTATTAAATAAATTATTAAACATATTATTAAATACACTATTTGCCATCTTTAGCTTAGAGGTTAGGACATTGAGTTTTTTAGTGTTTAGGTTTTTAACGAAGTCTGTCATATCTTTTTTAAGAAGCCCCTATAATTATAAGATTTTATATTAAAATATATTTTTTGTTGAGGGGAATGAATGTTTTCTTTTATTTAAATATCTCTATTTTAAAATAATAATAAAATGTTAGATTTTTACATGTAATGATTCTTTAGGAACCAAAGTGTTAATGTATTGATGTATTAATGTATTATTGTATTTGACGTTAGATAAATATAATTGTTGCAATTTTTGTATTGTATGGAAGCTATTAGTTGTGAATTGCAGTCATTGTAGAGGCAAATTGACCACCGCTTTGCTATAGAAAGGAAGGTGTGTCTGTAGTAACCACAGGATTGGAGCATTCTTATCCAATTAGAATGCAATAAGACTTTCAAAAAGAGGATCCCCGTAGATGATTTTACATGAGTCCTGGGTCTTGAGAAAGTCCGTACTAATCGGATGAAACGCGTAGACAGGAGGACATAGGACAGCTTCACAGACTCTTGTTTACACCAGCACTAAGAAGAAGAATCGGCCACCGGAAGTGTTAATGCATCAGCGCCACTGACATCCGTACACGCTGGGATACAACAGAAGCAGAAGGGACGGAAAAGACTTTGGTGCAGCCGGAAAGAGTATATTTTAAAAGGCTATAACTTTACAATTATCTTGTAAGTGCAAATTTGTGTGATAGCGCTAAACTTATAATTAAAACTTTTACCTTGAGTTGCGGTTGCGCTCTGTGTTTGTTTTTTCATCTGTAGTTTAGGTAATTAATTTAATTATAGTGTAGTGTTAGGTGTAATTGTAACTTAGGTTAGGATTTATTTTACAGGTAAATTTGAATTTATTTTAACTAGGTAGCTATTTTTAATAACTATTGTACCTAGTTAAAATAAATACAAAGTTGCCTGTAAAATAAAATAAACCCTAAGATAGCTACAATGTAACTATTAGTTATATTGTATAGCTTAGGGTTTATTTTAGGTAAGTATTTAGTTTTAAATAGGAATAATTTAGTGAAATGTAGTCATTTTATTTAGATTTATTTAAATTATATTTAAGTTAGGCGGTGTTAGGGTTAGACTTAGGTTTAGGGGTTAATACATTTAATATAGTTGCGGCGATGTTCAGGGCGGCAGATTAGGGGTTAATAAATGTAGGTAGGTGTCGGCGATGTTAGGGACGGCAGATTAGGGGTTAATAAAATGTAACTCATGTTTGCGATGCGGGAGGGCGGCAGTTTAGGGGTTAATATATTTTTTATAGTGGCGGCAATGTCCGGTTCGGCAGATTAGGGGTTAAATTTTTTTGATTGTTTGCAATGTAGGGAGGACCTCGGTTTAGGGGTCAATAGGAAGTTTATGGGTGTTAGTGTACTTTTTAGCCCTTTAGTTAAGAGTTTTATGTTACGGCGTTAGCCCATAAAACTCTTAACTACTGACTTTTAAATGCGGTATCAGTCTTGACAGGAGAGGCTGTACAGCTCACTTTTTGGAAGACTCGTAATACCGGCATTATGCAAGTCCCATTGAAAATATAGGATACGCAATTGACGTAAGCGGATTTGTGGTATTTTCGAGTCCGACCAAAAAAGTGAGCAGTACACCTGTACCTGCAAGTCTCGTAATACCAGCGGGCATTAAAAAGCAGCCTTGGGAACTCTCAACGCTGCTTTTTAAGGCTAACGCAAGACTCGTAATCTAAGTGTATGATTGTCCCTAGGAAAATCACTCTTGTAAATGGAACTTCCAGATTCACTTTCCATCCGTAAGAACGAAGAAAAGACAACATCTCTGTATGAGATTTTGCAACGATGACGACCTGAACCAAGATGTTGTCTAGATAAGGAGCCACCGCAATTCCCTGAGTTCTGATCACTGCCAAAAGAGCTCCCAGAACCTTTGTAAATACTCTGGGAGCTGTGACAAGACCAATTGGAAGAGCAATAAACTGGAAGTGATCCTTGTGAATGGGAACGTGTAAGTATGCGTCCTTTAGGTCTATGGTCATCATGAACTGACCTTCCTGAACCAAAGGAAGAATGGAACAAATAGTTTCCATCTTGAAGGACGGAACCCTGAGGAATTTGTTGAGGCACTTGAGATCTAGGATTGGTAGAAAAGTTCCCTCCTTTTTTGAGAACCACAAATAGGTTTGAATAGAATCCTAGACCCTGTTCCTCCAGAGGGACTGGTACGATAACTCCCAGGGAGGATAGGTCCTTTACGCAATTTAAGAAGGCCTCTCTCTTTACCTGGTTTGAGGATAGTCTTGATAGGAGAAATCTTCCCTTTGGAGGGTGAGACTTGAACCCTATTTTGTTACCCTGTGATACTATGTCCACAGCCCATGGATCTGGGACATTGCCTATCTAAGCCTGTCGAAAAACAGAGTCTGTCCCCCACCTGATCCAGAAAATGGATCGGGGGCAGACCCTTCATGCTGATTTAGAGTCAGCAGAAGGTTTCTTGCTTTGTTTTCCCTTATTCCAGGGCTGACTGGTTTTCAAAGAAGACCTGGGTTGGTCTGGTTTTGAAGAAGAAGAGGAGGACTTCTGCCTCTTAAAATTCCGAAAGGAAAAAAATTAGAAGTCTGACAACCCTTAGGTCTATTCTTCTTGACCTAAGGTAGGAAAGATCCTTTTCGCCCCATAATCTCAGAAATGATCTCTGCCAGACCAGGTCCAAACAAAGATCTCCTCTACTGTAGTCTATTCTGAAATCAGATCAGACAGGGCATCACACCTATAAGATGCTGCTCCCGCAACCGTGGCAATACTTGCCGCAGGTTGCCATTGTAAACCCTGATCGACATACATCTTTTTTAAATAAGCCTCCAGCTTTTTATCCATAGGATCCTTAAAAGAACAACTATCCTCTATAGGAATGGTAGCTCTCTTAGCTAGAGTAGAAATAGCACCTTCTACCTTAGGAATGGTGCGCCTTTTTAAAAACAGGGGAAGGGGAAAAAGGGACCCCTGGCTTATCCTATTCCTGTGCATTAACTTCAGAAATTTTCCTAGGAACAGGAAAAAAAATGATCAGAAGAAGGAGAATCATAAACTCTATCCAGTTTAGAGGACATCTTAAGGTTGGCAGCAACCGAAGGTTCAGAATTGTCAGGGTTTTTTCCCTGTTGTGTTTGCCATGTGCTGCTGGTAGCCATTTTACTCACCTCTCTTCCTGACTATGGTGCATTGTGGGGGATGCTGCTCATTTCCTGCACTTCCTTTTATGGCCAGACTGGTGTGCATCATCCATGTGAGACAGGATGCAGTCTCAGAATTGTGATGTCATCACTTATTATTTAAAGGGCCTCTGTTCAGTATGCTTTGCCTTTGTGTTGTCTCAGACCTGTTTGTGAGAGTTCCTATGTATTACCTGGCTGTCTAACGTCCTTCCTGGTTCCTGATCCCTGGCTTGTTCCTGACTCTGCTGTTTTCCTTGTTCCTGATTCCGGCTCGTCTGACTATTCGCTTTGGCTCCTGACTCGGCTCATCTGACTACCAGCTCTGGTTTTGACTCCTGGCTTGTTATTTGACTTGTGGACTTTTTATTATTTTTTGCTATTAATAAAGGTGTGATTATTTTTGCACTTCTCGTCTCAGTCTGATTCCTGGCACCCTGACATTACGCAAAGGCCATGAATCCTGATGGTTCTAATTATCCACCTTTACCTGCCATCATTTCCAGGATGGATGTACAGGATCACCACTTGGATAAATTTGGACTAGTCCTGCAAACCCTACTGACTCGCACTGCACATTTGGACCAAAGTGTCCCGCAAGTTATGGCTGCTCCTGTTTCCGCTGCTGCACCTATGCCTACCAGGAGCATGTCCGGTTCTGCACCTCTACCTCAGCGATATGGAGGCGATCCTATTCAGTGCAGAGAGTTTTTGAACCAGGTGGGCATTTACTTTGAGATGTTACCTCAGGCGTTTCCCTCTGACAGAGCTAAGGTGGGATTTCTCATCTCGTTACTCTCTGACACAGCTCTTGCCTGGGCTAATCCCTTGTGGGAGACTAATAAACCTGTGATTTCAAATTACCCTGAATTTGTGGCCTCCTTTCGCAGGGTATTTGATGTTCCAGCTCGGTCCTCCTCTGCTGCTAAATGACTCATGTCCATTCAGCAAGGTACAAGATCTGTTGCTCAGTATGCTATTGAGTTCCGTACGCTTGCCGCAGAGGTAGGTTGGAACAATGAAGCCCTTGTTGCCGCCTTCTTTCATGGGAACTCTGATGTGATTAAAGACGAAGTTGCTGCCAGAGATTTACCTGAGGATCTCGAGGCATTGGTGTCTTTTTTGATCCTAATTGATATCAGACTCAGAGAGAGGCCCTCTTTCAAGGAGCGCTTGCGGAAGCCTCCTGTTCCGTTGCCTCCTACGTGTTCGATCCCACCCATGCCTCCCTCTCCTCTCATGCCTCCTGGCCCTGAGTCACCAGGTACTGTTGAGCCGATGCAGTTGGGATTCAAGCATCTATCCGCGGCGGAGAGGGCCTTTAGGAGGAGGGAGGGGCTCTGCCTCTATTGTGGGTTACAGGGTCACCTTTAGAAGTCTTGTCCTACACGGCTGGGAAACGCTCACACCTAAGGTCCTGTCGGGGGCAGACCTTGGGTTGTTTATCCTCGTCCCCGGAACCGCTTAAGGAGAAACCTTTGGTCACGGTTGTCCTTTCCTGGGTGGAATCCTCCATAGTCACTCAGGCTCTTGTTGACTCCGGTGCTGCAGGCTATTTCATTGACAGTGCTTTTATATCAAAGCACTCCATTCCTGTTTTGCCTCGGTCCTTTCCGCTTCCTATTGAGGCCATTGATGGCAGGCCCCTTCAGCCCGCACTGGTTACTCACGAAACTGCTCCGTTGTCCATGGCTGTTGGGGTTCTCCATTTTGAAACCCTCCAGTTCCAGGTGATAAACTCTCCACATTTTCCGGTTGTTTTGGGTTATCCCTGGCTCTAAAAGCACAATCCCAGTCACGATTGGCGCAGGTCCGAAATTTTGTCGTGGTCCCCGCAATGTATTTCCACTTGTCTTCGGAAACCAGTTAAAGTCTTGTGCACTTCTTCGGTATCTCAATTGCCAGAGGAGTACCGAGAGTTCCTAGACGTATTTGACAAGGTGCATGCCAGTACGTTGCCTCCTCACCGGTCTTACGATTGTGCCATAGACCTGCAACCCGGAGGCATTCCTCCTCGGGGCCGGGTGTACCCTCTGTTTGTTGCAGAGAATTGTGCTATGGAGGAGTATAATGCCAATGCTCTGTCGAGGGGGATCATCCGCAAATCCTGCTCTCCTGCAGGGGCTGGCTTCTTCTTTGTGAAGAAAAAGGGTGGCGAGTTAAGACCATGTATCGATTATAGGGGTCTTAATCGTCTTACCATTAAGAATGCTTACCCTATTCCACT
The DNA here is from genome assembly GCF_027579735.1 of Bombina bombina. Classification (NCBI taxonomy): domain Eukaryota; kingdom Metazoa; phylum Chordata; class Amphibia; order Anura; family Bombinatoridae; genus Bombina; species Bombina bombina. Next base: position 1,184,993,928 of record NC_069500.1, read on the forward strand.
CATTACGGAACTCTTTAACTGCCTCAAAGGAGCTACGGTCTTTACTAAACTTGATTTGAGAGGAGCGTATAATCTCGTTAGGATTAAGGAGGGCCATGAATGGAAAACCGCATTTAACACCAGGAGCGGGCATTATGAGTATCTTGTAATGCCCTTTGGCCTATGTAATGCTCCTGCTGTTTTTCAGGAATTTATTAATGATGTCCTACGAGATATGTTGCAACAGTGTGCTGTGGTGTACTTAGACGACATCCTCATACACTCACTCACCCACACTTGAGGCTCATCGTTCTGATGTTACACGGGTTCTTCAGAGACTATGTGAGAACGGCCTGTTTTGTAAACTCGAGAAATGTGAGTTCCATCAGACTCAAATAACCTTCCTAGGTTATGTTATCTCCGTTGCAGGGTTCTCCATGGATCCTGACAAGTTATCTGCAGTTCTGCAGTGGCCTCGCCTAGTTGGTCTTCGGTCTATTCACCGTTGTTTGGGGTTCGCCAATTACTATTGAAAGTTTATTAAAAACTTTTCTTCCTCCGTCAAACCTATCACAGACATGTAACCGTAAAGAGAATAATCCACTCCATTGGTCACCTACTGCCATTAAGGCCTTTGATAGTCTTAAGACTGCCTTTGCTGCCGCTCCAGTTCTGGCTCATCCTAACCCTGTCCAGCTTTTCATTCTTGAGGTTGAAGCGTCTGAGACTGGAGTAGGTGCCCTCTTTTCTCAACGTCCTACGCCTGACGGTTCCTTGCATCCGTGTGGTTTCTTTTCTAAGAAATTGTCTCCAGCAGAGTGCAATTATGAAATTGGCGACAGGGAATTACTGGCCATAATTTTGGCACTCAAGGAATGGAGGCATCTTCTCGAGGGTACTAGCATGCCAGTGCTCATTCTTACTGACCACAAGAATTTAACTTATCTATCTGAAGCAAAACGTTTGTCGCCCCGACAGGCCAGATGGACGCTATTTTTGTTTCGGTTTAATTATGTGGTCTCCTACCTGCCTGGTAGTAAGAATGTTAGGGCTGATGCCCTCTCTCGACAATTTTTGCCTCTGTCCAAGGAGGAGTCTGTACCTACTCCTGTTATACCTCCTGACCATATTTTGGCTACCATACGTACTAATTTGACTTCTCCCTTGGGGGAGGAGATCCTGGCTGCACAAATCAATGCACCTCCTGAGAAACCTAGTGGGAAGTGTTTTGTTCCGAGAATCTTCAAACTAAATTTTTGCACACTTACCACTATCCTAAAGCCGCAGGTCACCCAGGCAAGAACCAAATGATTTGGTCTGTCACTCGACAATTCTGTTGGCCAGGTCTTCGTTCTGATGTTGCTGCATATGTTGCCTCCTGCTCAGTTTGTGCACAGATTAAGACTCTTCGAACGTCTTCCTGTGGGTCTTCTTCAACCTATTGCTAATGGTGAGCGTCCTTGGACACATCTTTCCATGGACACATCTTTCCAATGGCAATACTGTTATCCTTATGGTGGTTGACCGTTTTTCTAAAATGTCACATTGCATTTCCTTGATGAAGCTGCCTACCAATCAGGAGCTTGCTTCAATTTTTGCCCGGGAGGTCTTCCGTTTACATGGGTTACCCAAGGAGATAGTGTAGGACCGGGGTAGCCAGTTTGTCTCCAGATTTTGGAATTCCTTTTGTGCTCAAATGGGGATCCAGCTTTCCTTCTCGGCATATCACCCTCAATCCAATGGGGCTGCGGAACGGTCTAATCAAGCTCTGGAACAGTTCCTCCGTTGCTATGTCTCAGATCACCACAATAATTGGTTTGAACTGATACCTTGGGCAGAGTTTGCTCATAATAGTGCTATTAATGCTTCCTCCAAGTTATCCCCGTTCATGGCAAATTATGGGTTTCAACCATCCTTGTTGCCCGATTCATTCATTTCTCAGGGTATTCCGGCTTTGGAGGAGCATCTCCGGCAACTCCATTCCACGTGGGTGCAGATTCGGGATTGCCTTCATCGTTCTATGCAGTGCCAAAAGTTCCAGGCTGATCATAGGCGTCTGCCCGGACCTTCCTACCAGGTTGGTGAGAGAGTTTGTCTGTCCGCCCGCAACTTGAACCTTCATGTGCCTTCCAATAAATTGGCTCCCCGTTATGTTGGTCCTTTTTGAATACTCCGACGGGTTAATCCTGTGGCCTACGCTCTTGACCTTCCTCCTGCTATGCGCATCTCCAATGTTTTTCATGTCTCCCTCTTGAAACCATTGGTTTGTAATCGGTTTACCACTGTGTTGCCTCGTCCCCGTCCTATCTTTGTTGACAACCATGAGGAGTATGAGGTCAGCAGCATTATTGACTCTCGTATGTCCAGGGGCCGTGTACAGTATTTGGTTCACTGGAGGGGCCACGGTCCAGAGGAGCGTTCTTGGGTTCCCTCCTCTGATGTTCATGCTCCCGCCCTCCTCCGTGCCTTCCATGCCCGTTTCCCCAATAAGCCTTTTGTCCTCCCGCAGGGGAGGGGTCGTTGAGGGGAGGGTACTGTCAGGGTTTTTACCCTTTTGTGTTTGCCATGTTTTTCTGGTAGCCATTTTACTCACCTCTCTTCCTGACTATGGTGCATTGTGGAGGATGCTGCTCATTTCCTGCACTTCCTTTTATGGCCAGACTGGTGTGCATCATCCATGTGAGACAGGATGCAGTCTCAGAATTGTGATGTCATTACTTATTTAAAGGGCCTCTGTTCAGTATGCTTTGCCTTTGCGTTGTCTGAGACCTGTTTGTGAGAGTTCCTGTGTATTACCTGGCTGTCTGACGTCCTTCCTGGTTCCTGATCCCTGGCTTGTGCCTGACTCTGCTGTTTTCCTTGTTCCTGATTCCGGCTCCTCTGACTATTCGCTTTAGCTCCTGACTCTGCTTGTCTGACTACCAGCTCTGGTTTTGACTCCTGGCTTGTTATTTGACTTGTGGACTTTTTATTATTTTTTGCTATTAATAAAGGTGTGATTATTTTTGCACTTCTCGTCTCAGTCTGATTCCTCGCACCCTGACAAGAGTTGTCCAAAGTAGCTAGAACCTCCTTCAAAAATAACCGTAGATGTCAGTACCCAAGATGGTGGAAGATAGTTAGAGGAGGGAGGGTTAGAGAGCTGTATGGGGGATCAGGAAAGTTGGGGGCTAAGGGGGAATCCATCACTGCAAAATAAATATACAGTATATATATAAAAAAAAATCCTTTTATTTTAGTACTGGCAGACTTTCTGCCAGTACTTAAGATGGCGGTGACAATTGTGATGTGGGGGAGGGAAGAGAGCTGTTTGAGGGGAGTCAGGGAGGGATCAGGGGGTGGGATGTGTCAGGGGATGGGATGTGTGACAAGTGTTGTGCACAGCAGCATTTAGCAGCCTTCTAATTACCAAAAAGCAATGCCAAAGCCATATATGTCTGTTATTTCTGAACAAAGGGGATCCCAGAGAAGCATGTACAACCATTTGTGCCATGATTGCACTGTTTGTAAATAATTTCAGTGAGAAACCTAAAATTGTGAAAAAGTTAACAATTTTTTTTTTTATTTGATTGCATTTGAAAATGGTGGCATGAAATATACCAAAATGGGTCTAATTGCTGACATGATACAAGCCCAATTGGTGCTCTGAGCAGATGCAGTATTTAAAATAGTGGTGCACTGAAAATATATAGTTATGCCTCACATATACGTGCAGAGAAAAGTGTCAACTCTAAAACAGTGATAACTTTTATTAGATGCATTTTTGCTAGTAAATGTATATTGCAAATATGTTTCTATTCAAATATGTAATTTATCTATGTGCATTTAGATTTTGACCAGAATATCCCTTTAATCTCTCATGTGGAACTGTTGCAGGCGTTGGAGTCCTTAAGACATTCCTTTCAGAAAACATTATGAATAGTATCTGTATGGATACAAATGCATACGAGAAAAATATCAGTGGTACCAGAGTTGATAGAAGAATGTAACCAAATATTTAAATATATTAATACCTGTTGTCTTAAAATATATTCTTATGTAGTTGTAGTTGTTGTGGCACAATGGCTCCATGAGGTATAACCTATAACTGAAGTGTATTACCTCCATGGAATACACAGGCAGTAAAAAAATATTATATAAACTTCTATAGTGGAAGGGAATGTCAAAAAAGAGGGAAGTTTTCAGAATAGGTGATGCTTAAGTGGGCAGATAGATCTGAAATTAAAGATGCAAAGATGACCAGTATTGTTCTAGCATTATAGCATGATCCTATTCACCATTAAAGTTATAGTGAAGCTGTTCTTAGGTAATAGTATAAGATACTTAGTTCAGCCATTCAATAAAAGGGATATGAGGCTATTTACAATATTTGGGAATCGATTTATCATTATTTTGAATAAAAAATTCCTAGAAGTACAAGGCAGTTATGTTGGGCCATTTAGCAATATTGTCAGAGGGGATTAATTAGTAGTAGTAAGGACCTTTTCCATATGTGTCATTATAGAATCCCAGAAAGAGTGTAATGAGGGACATTGCCACCAAAAATGTTGAAGTGTCCCCCTCTCTCACAACCATTACAACATATTTCTGATGCTGTGGGATATATTTGATGTACAACCCCAATTCTAATTAAGTTGGGACAGTATGGAAAATGCTGAAAATCAAACAAAAAGAGTCATTTGAAAATGTAAGTTCACCCTGTACTATATTGAGAACACATTAGTAACACATTATTTGATGTATTGCATTATGAATTTAATGTATTTTTGAAAATATACACTCATTTCAAATCTGATGACTGCAACACATCCAAATAAAAGTTGGTAAGGGGCAATTTAAGACTAATAGTGATGTGACAAGTTGAAATAAGAAGGTAATGTGAAAAGGTGAGGCAATCGTGTAATCATAGTATATAAGGAGCCTCCAAAAAAGGCCTAGTCCTTCAAGAGCAAGGATGGGTTGAGGCTTTCCAATCTGCCAACAGATGCGTCAGCAAATAATCCAACACTTTGAAAACAACATTCCCCAAAGACAAATCAGTAGGATTTTGAGCATTTCACCTTCTACAGTGCACAATATAATAAAAAGATTCAAGGAATCAGGTCAAATCTTGGTGCATAAAGGGCAAGGCAGAAACCACTTCCAAATGTGCGTGAGTTCTGATTCCTCAGACATCACTGTCTCAAAAACCGTCACAAGTCTATAATGGATATCCTGACATATTCCTGGCTCAGGAATACTTTGGTAAACCTTTGTCAGTCAATACCATTCGCCGCTGCATCCATAAATGCAAGTTAAGGCTTTACTATGCAAAGCAGAAGCCTACTTCTCTGGGCTCGGTATCATCTGAGATGTACAGTAGCACAGTGGAATCGTATTTTGTGGTCCGACCAGTCAACATTTAAAAAAAACAACATCATGTTCTCCTGGCCAAAGAGGAAAAGGACCATCCAAGCTGTTATCAGCATCAGGTCCAAAAGCCAGCGTCTGTCATGGTATGAGGGGGTGTAAGTGCCCATGGCATGGGCCACTTGCTCATCTGTGAGGGCATCATTAATGCAGAAAGATATGTATACATTTTGGAGCAACATATGCTACCATTAAGATGTCGTCTTTTCCAGGGACGTCCGTGCATAACTTATAACTTTATTTATGAAAGCATGAGTGTACAATACAGGTAAATCATCAAAGCAAGTTATACAATATGGATACAACATACAGCTGACTAGTTAATGGAATCATCACAGCTCTTTGCATTACTCATGGCTGTTATTTTCTATTATGTCAAAATAAAATAAATTAGAATGAAATAAAAAAAAAAACTAAAACAAACAAATAAATAAAGTAAAACAACAAGCAATCAGAACTGAAAAGCTCCTATCAACAGGGGGTTAATTACCACCATCTTATCTTTGTGAGAGGTATGTAACTATAATCGATACTTAGGGTCAGAATAATCAGCTCCTCACCGCAGAAAGTCAACCCTCCTCTAGTGTCCACTGAAAACCTTTAGCTATCTATTCTGACTCAGTGAGTACAGTATTGCCCTGCAAGTCAGTGAGATGACCAGTGCTAGTACTTAAACCCCACCTACAAATGCGAGTTCTTTATTTTCTAATAACTTGCCTTGCTTGTTCTAAATATAATTGGGAGTGCACGGCAGCCAGAAAATCTTTTAACGCAGGTGCTTTGCAATAAACCCAGTATTTAATATCAACTTTCTAGCTAACAGTTGTCATAGTGAACTTGTAGTTCTTAGAATTTGAGCTCTTGTCTCCTAGAAATAGGATAGTATATGGGGATTAGATTATTTGTGCTATTAGCAAGTTTTGTTAACCAGTATGTAACTTTGCCCAAAAAAACATTTTAATTAGGAGCAATTCCACCATAATATAATCAAGTCAGGTGATGTTTTTAAACATTTAAGGCAGGTATTTGTCTCCCCTGGCAACCATTCTGCACAAAATCTGGGTGTGATATATATACTTTCTTTATTAATGGGATGTTAGACAGTATGTTTCATTGTAGTAACAAAAATAGCACTAAGCAGTGGCGTATACTTAATAAAAATCAGTGCAATATGTATTATTCATCATTTTAAAAATGATTTTACCTTTAAATCCCTTTTTAACTTAATTTCTGCAGTGTCCTTTACTTCCTGTCCCAGTCCCTAAAGGAGGAGGAGGCCTCAACAGGAAGGAAAAGGTATAGTGTTTCTTTTGAAGCGTTGCTAGGAGACACCATAAAATAGCGCCAGTTTATTGCTCATGATCAATATAGGACTTCTGCTGCAAAAATCATGTGACCTAAAACTTAAGTTTTGCAATGTCTGGTTCCTTGTTTAGCTGTGGGCAGGGTCTAGGCTGAGAATTTCTAAGTGCTCATTTTGCAAGAAAACAAATAAATGCTATTTTAACACAATCTGTTTATTTTTGTTTACTTTAATCTAAAGTACTGTAACAATAATTGTTGTTACTAAAGAAGTACTGTTTTATATCCCTTTAAATCTGTTCAAAATGTTGCTTCCCTGGCCTTAGTAAAACTGTCTCATCCGTAATTATAATATCTTGTAGAGTTTGCCTCTTTAGTCAGTATTTGTGGCAAGGCTAATAGTATGTATTGCACTACTACTAATTTATACACTGTTGCGATGGAGTGAATACCTTGGTTTGCCAGGATACAAAGCCTATCACTTAAATGAGCCATTCGTTTAAAGTGACTTTGTACAATGCCAACATTGATAATAACCAAATCTATCTCAACCTGAAATATTATATTTATCTTGTAAATCATGAAAGGTAAGGATTTGTTTTAAAACAGGATTCAATAATTATGTCATGAAGGTGATACCTTTGAGTTGCCACAGACAAATAGTTTTTGAAGCTAAACCTGGTATAAACATGGGTTTTCCCTACAATGGAAAGTAATCACTTGCATCTTTTTGTATTCCCCATAATTTGCAAACTCTAGCCCAGGCCCTTAGAAAATTCCTAAACAAAATATTAGTCTAAATTTTGTGGAAGAGATACAAGCAAAGTGTGTTGTAGGTAAGCCGGGTACAAAAGTTGCCTTTCCAAGTAGATCTCACCAAAATTATTTGAATCTGTTAGCCGATCTATTACTAATTTGATAAGCACTGCCCAATTGTACCACTGGATGTCATGACCCCCTTGACTCTACAAGTAATTCTAGTTTTATCCCGCTAATACATCTTTTTTATCCCTTTCAACGTTACTAAAGGCTGTTGAAATAGCTTGGACATCTCTACATGTCTGTAACATGAAACAATTTTAAGGGATATAGTAACTTTTAGAAAGGTGGACCCAACTCTTTAGTAGTATTTGTACCTTTTTATTGTAGTGTCTATGTTAAGTCTACATAAGAGTGAGGGGTTAATATGTAAGAAAATACCTAGATATTTGAGTAAGATACAGAAGAGAATTATGCAACCAGATCACTTCCAACATATTATTGTTAATTTTATATCCTGCAACACTGATTAATCTTTGTATTATGATAAGAATCTTAGGAATATTTAAACTAAGGTTACTCAAGTAAAGCAGGAGATCATCAGCATGCAATGATAAGTGTATTTTTTTAATCTCTGATTTGTAAACCTTCACTTTTCTGTTGAATATAACAGGCCAGGAGCTTGATTGTAAGATTGAACAAAAGGGGTGAGAGAGAGGGCACCACTGTCTTCTCTCTCCAAAGTGAAATATAGGGACATACCTCAATTAAAAAGTAGAAAAACTTTTATACCATTAGTTGAAAATGATGTTAAAAAAACCTACAAAATACATATAGAAAAGATTCATCTGGATTTAAGAAATGTAACAATTTTACATCAGAAGATAGGGAAGCCTTACAAACCTTAACTCGTAATAAAAAAATGCTACTGATGTACTGATAGCCTTCTATCTCAGCGCTGCTGTTTACCACTATCCATTCAAAGATGTGAAAGGGACTAAGAGTGGCCCATATAGTAAATGCTCACCATGTATGTTGAGTTATAAGCTATGTCTATTAACAGTTTGCCTAATAGTAATATTGAAATCATTTTAGCTAATTATAGCGATGTCTTTTGCTCTACTTATGCAACTAATAGATGTTACAAAACGTTTCCTCATAGAGATATTTCCCTGTCCATTTAAAGAGTTCTTGGATAACATGTTAGTGCGGTCAATTGTATTGCTATTATACGTAATATCCCCTATTATCCCCTTGAAAGGCTATAAATATATATTTGGAGGTCAAAGAGTGGCCTCTGTTTCTTTATAGGGGGTTTATTTTCCTTACAGCTTATTTGGCTTTTGGTGATTTAAATATATGATAACTGTATTATTTGTAAAATGGAGGTTTTCCTTATGTTAGTTTAATTTTGCTACAGACACTTTTTGTGTACTCTGAAGTAGTTGACTTATTTTGAAATGAATGTCTTATTTTCGGCTGTCATAATTGTACTAGACTAGCTATTGTCTGTAAATTTGTTTTGAAACCTCAATAAAAATTATAGTTACAAAAAAAAAAATGATTATCAAGGAGGCAGATAATATTGGACAAAGAGTGTTATATACAGGGGATTGTGATTCAACTTTCAGATAACAGTGTGTACAAATTATTGCCTCGTAATCCAGTTTTGAAATTAAAAAGGAGATTGAGTTTTGTATTAAGCAAGCTCTGAATAATGTTATTATCAATGGGGAAGAGGTTAGATATATTTTGTATACTGACTATAGAACACCTGTACTATATACACTCCCAATGGGCATAAGTATTTTAGAACTCTGCCAGGGTGCCCTATAGTGGCAGGAATTGGCTCTGTCTTGTCTAAAGTTTCTATTTATCTGGATAAAGTATTGGACTATTTGGAGTTTACAGCACTTATATAAAAGATATGGGTGATTTCTTAAAATATGTTGCAGGACATACTGTACACTTAGGGCTACTTTACAAGTGGCGCAATATAGACTGTGCAAGGTTTACGCACACACTCGCAAGTTTGCGGTCATGGTTTTAGCACACATCTATATGCTGCTCTTCTTCCCGGATAGGATGAAGACTTTGGAGCCTCTTCTGGACCTCTTCAGCCACCGGATGATGGATCGCCAGCCCCCGCTTGGGTTGGATGAAGATTTTGGAGCCAGGACGGATCGGTGATACCTGGTGAGGTGAAGACAAGGTAGGATGATCTTCAGGGGCTTAGTGTTAGGTTTATTTAAGGGGGTTTGGGTTAGATTAGGGGTATGTGGGTGGTGGGTTGTAATGTTGGGAGGGGGTTATTGTATGTTTTTTTTTATAGGCAAAAGAGCTGAACTTCTTGGGGCATGCCCCGCAAAGGGCCCTGTTCAGGGCTGGTAAGGTAAAAGAGCTTTGAACTTTAGTAATTTAGAATAGGGTAGGGCATTTTTTATTTTGGGGGTCTTTGTTATTTTATTAGGGGGCTTAGAGTAGGTGTAATTAGTTTAAAATTGTTGTAATATTTTTCTTATGTTTGTAAATATTTTTTTATTTTTTGTAACTTAGTTCTTTTTTATTTTTTGTACTTTAGTTAGTTTATTTCATTGTAGTTATTTGTACATATTGTATTTAATTAATTTATTGATAGTGTAGTGTTAGGTTTAATTGTAGGTAATTGTAGGTATTTTATTTAATTAATTTAATGATAGTATAGTGTTAGGTTTAATTGTAACTTAGGTTAGGATTTATTTTACAGGTAATTTTGTAATTATTTTAACTAGGTAACTATTAAATAGTTCTTAACTATTTAATAGCTATTGTACATGGTTAAAATAATTACAAAGTTGCCTGTAAAATAAATATTAATCCTAAAATAAGAGTTAATTAATTTCGTTAGATTAAAATTATATTTAACTTAGGGGGGTGTTAGTGTTAGGGTTAGACTTAGCTTTAGGGGTTAATACATTTATTAGAATAGCGGTGAGCTCCGGTCGGCAGATTAGGGGTTAATAATTGAAGTTAGGTGTCGGCGATGTTAGGGAGGGCAGATTAGGGGTTAATACTATTTATTATAGGGTTAGTGAGGCGGATTAGGGGTTAATAACTTTATTATAGTAGCGGTGCGGTCCGCTCGGCAGATTAGGGGTTAATAAGTGTAGGCAGGTGGAGGCGACATTGAGGGGGGCAGATTAGGGGTTAATAAATATAATATAGGGGTCGGCGGTGTTAGGGGCAGCAGATTAGAGGTACATAGCTATAATGTAGGTGGCGGCGCTTTGCGGTCGGCAGATTAGGGGTTAATTTTTGTAGGTAGCTGGCGGCGACGTTGTGGGGGGTAGGTTAGGGGTTAATAAATATAATACAGGGGTCGGCGGTGTTAGGGGCAGCAGATTAGGGGTACATAAGTATAACGTAGGTGGCGGTCGGCAGATTAGGGGTTAAAAAAATTTAATAGAGTGGCGGCGATGTGGGGGGACCTCGGTTTAGGGGTACATAGGTAGTTTATGGGTGTTAGTGTACTTTAGAGCACAGTAGTTAAGAGCTTTATGAACCGGCATTAGCCCAGAAAGCTCTTAACTACTGACTTTTTTCTGCGGCTGGAGTTTTGTCGTTAGATTTCTAACGCTCACTTCAGCCACGACTCTAAATACCGGAGTTAGAAAGATCCCATTGAAAAGATAGGATACGCAAATGACGTAAGGGGATCTGCGGTATGGAAAGGTCACGGCTGAAAAGTGAGCGTTAGACCCTTTTTTGAGTGACTCCAAATACCGGCGGTAGCCTAAAACCAGCGTTAGGAGCCTCTAACGCTGGTTTTCACGGCTACCGCCAAACTCCAAATCTAGCCGTTAGCGTTAAAAGAATTGTAACAAGTAAAGAGTATATTTCAGGACAGTTTAAAGAAATGGCTCAGAGGCTCATTGAAAGAGGATGCCCAAGAGATTTAATAGATAAGCAGATGAAATATGTACAGAATATGAATATCAACAAAAATTTGAATAAGGTAAATAAATGTTCAGAAAGACTAGTTTTTGTATCTCAGTATAATCCATATAGTAAAGAAATGAAATGTATAATTAACAAACATTGGCATATACTGAGTAACTGTAACGTTAACATAAAATCTCTGCAAATTCTCCTGGTAATGACCTATAGAAGGATGGTTAAGACAGATGTAGGGTCCCTGAAAACACAAAACAGGAGATTTAACACTGAGAAAAATATGGGATGTTACCCATGTTTAGGTTGTTTAAGTTGTAATGCTGTCATAAAGAGCAAAGAGTTTGTTAACCCCATGACAGGGCAATAATTTAAAATCCAGAAATGTACATCTGAATCCACTTATGTGGTTTATTTGTTAAAATGTCGGTGTTCCAGGTTTTACGTAGGGGAGACAACAAGAAAAATGAGAGAAAGACTCAACCAACATAAATCTAATATTAGATGAAGATATGAATTCTCCTGTCTCTGGACATTTTATAAAAGCAGGCCACAATATTAGCCAATTAAGATGGCAATGACAGTGTGGATGTATTGAGGAGAGGAGGAGATAGAGAAACTTTACTTAAACAGAAGGAAGTCTATTGAATGCATAAATTAGAGACAATGGAACCTAAGGGGTTAAATATAGAACTAGATATGTTAGTATTTTTATAATAGCCTCCAAAATAGCTATGCTTTTCTCAATAAAGGATTCCTTTGTAAATATAGGTATGGTAATGAATTTATTTGAAGGAACATTTTTTGGAGGAAACTTGGTATTATAATATTGATAAAATATAGAGCTACAAACTAATAATATTGATGTACATAGAAGATATATCTGTATAATGTAGTCCTGTTTTTAACCACTAGATGGTGTATGATTTGACCATTGTATAAATCATGTTAACTAATGTTGCACAGAAAGGGTTAAAAAGGGTATAAATGGGATACACAGATGTAAACATTTGAGCATGATTAAGGGTAAGTGAGCCCGAAATGTCGCTTTGTTTGTACCTGCCTGAGGTGCTATTAATAAATACAATGAAGATTTAAGATGAAGATTGGTGCTCTAATTTCATTTATGTGATTGACTTGGGTTTTGCATTCGCCCATAACTTTCACGTGCATCAACAAAAAGTGAGTAATGTGCTGGTCTCAAATTGAATGGTCTTACACGTTTGATGCTGAGACAAGTGCACCTATAATAATAAGAACTGTATTAAAAACATTGGAGCTAGCACCCAAAACAGAAGGGACAAAAATGTTTGGATCTGTAACCTATACAGATATTGAGGCAGCTCAATTAACCACTCTTTCGAAGGGGTCAAGAGAATTTTTGAAAGCTATACCAGTGGAAGATCATAATAAAGAATATGAAAGACTAAGGCGAAAAAATAAAAGCTAGGAAATACATGCTATAATGTTAGCCGATTTTCACAGGGTGAAACATATCCCCAGAGGATTGAGGATGAGCACAAGACCTACTCTGTTAAAACACAATATGGAATATTGTAATAAGTTTGAAGCCATAATAAACAAATGTTCCTATGAAATAATGGTGTTAACAGTAGAATCCTTACAAAAAGAATTGTATTCACAACAGGAACAAATATATTGGAGTAAGAGTGAACAGAACAAACCGTTGAGTGCAGATGACTTTGAAAAGAGAATGAAGGAAGTGGATAAAATGATCAGCAAAGTTGAAAAAGAACTGCAGGAAAAGAAAAGAGTTAAGTTCCAAAGACATGAAAGGCACTACTTACAAGGAACTGTGTTTAGATGGTGGAGTAATACCGCAACACCAAGGCGCAAGGATACCAGGAAGCAGAGGGGATGAAAATGCTGCAAGTGAAATGCTGGTAAGTAATGTGGATTCGGGGGACGATCAAACAACAGAAGGAGAAAAGGACACAGGGGAGGACGTAAGAGTAAACGCAATTGGTGCAATAAGCAAAATACATTGTCAGAAGAAAGAGCATTAGGACAAGGGTATGCTGACAAGGTAACGTCCTCAGTAGTTAATGTCACCCAAAATGATATCAGTGACTGGAAGTACCAAGTTCTAGACAAAGGACTAACGTTTTGCCCTAAGACAAATATTGGGTTTTTTTGAGCTAGAGAAAGATCTGTATAAAAAATGTTGCACTGTAAAATTGAAAACATATTATTCAACGTAAGCATTAGAAGGTAATAAAAGGGATGGTAACGATACATTGAGAGATAAGAGTAAAAGATTGACATTGAAAAGTAAGTTTGTACCACCCAGTAATAACAATAGCATTAAAGGGATATGAAACCCTAATTTTTTCTTTCATGATTCAGATAGAGCATGCAATTTTAAGCAACTTTCTAATTTACTCCTATTATCATTTTTCTTCATTCTCTTGGTATCTTTATTTGAAAAGCAGGAATGTAAGCTTAGAAGCCGGCCCAATTTTGGTTTAGCACCCTGGGTAGTGCTTGGTGATTGGTGGCTACATTTAGACACCAATCAGCAAGCTCTACCCAGGTGCTGAACCAAAAATGGGCAGGCTTCTAAGCTTACATTTCTGCTTTTCAAATAAAGATACCAACGAAGAAAAATTGATAATAGGAGCAAATTATAAAGTTGCTTGAATCTGAATCATGAAAGAAAAATTTTTGGTTTCATGTCCCTCTAATACTTTTGTGGAATTGGTAAGACACGATGTGGAAAAACTAAAAGAGAAGGTTAATAAACAGATATAACCGGCAGTATAGAAACAATTTTACAAGGGACGATTATAGAGTAATACATTTCTTAAAAACAAAGGAGGTTGTCATTAAAAGGGTCAATAAGGGAACGGCCACAGTAGTTATGGATACAAATTATTACTTCACTAAAATTTTAAAGCAAATCAATGATAATGAAACATATGAGGTCAGTAGTGTTAACCCCTTGTTAAAAATACAACGAGAAATTAAAGTGAAGGTAAACTTTCATGAATGAGTGCCCGGTTTTTAAAAATACTATTAAAAACAGGGGCACTTTCATTTATGAAAGTTTACATTTCATCAGGTTTGTTTGTTCTTCTTGCAAGCCGGAGCAGCGATTTCCCCGCCCACAGGTCGTCTCTTCTTACGTCAGAAATGACAAATCCGGCTTCCTCCAATCACAGCTTCCCCCCGAGCAAACATTGCCTAAGGCCACGCCGTGATTGGAGGAAGCCGGATTCGTTATTGCTGACGTAAGAAGAGACAAGCTGCGTGCGGGGGAATCACTGCTCCGGCTTGCAAGAAGAAAAGGCAAGTATTTTAACAAAACTACGTGTGACGGACACCGGCTACCCCAACTGGGTAGCTCCGCCAAGAGGGTCCTTCCTGTACCTTGAACTTGTAGCTATAGAGCGGGGAGAAGTGATTATAGCCTGAGCCCACCTAAATAACTAGACAAGACCAGTATTCAGGTGAAACAAGAACACACTTTATTGGGAAACACACACTGTTTATATACACACTGCCCAACTTGATAAGGGTCTTATCTGATCCCCAGATCTCCCGCCATTCCGGACAGACTGGCGCCCCCATAGGAGCCATAGGTTCATAGAGCGGCGGCTATTCCCGGGTACCAATGTAGAGCTCCGGGTCCCAAGGTGTCCCAATCCAAAAAGCAACACGATCCATCGCTGGGGCCGGAGCCGAAGTGCATCAAATGTACACCAGGAAAAGTCCGGCAGACCCGGCTAGATCCACACACGGGTCGGCCTGGGCCTGTCCGGTGAGTTACTCCAATTCGGTTTGCTGGGAGAGTCCATCAGCATTCCCGGCCAGTACTGAATGGTAAAATTGAAGGACTGCAAGGCTAGGCTCCACCGCAACAGCCATCCATTGTCCCCAGAAACTCTGTTAAGCCAGACCAGGGGGTTGTGGTCAGTGAGCACGGTGAAGGCTCTTCCATATAAGTAGGGTTGCAGTTTAAAGGCCCACACCAGTGCCAGGCTTTCTACAGGGTGTTTATGGCCCTCCTCATCCACCTGGCTTAGCACTGCTCCCAACCCGAACATAGAGGCATCTGTATGGACAAAAAACGTTTGGATGGGTTAGAAGCAGTCAGGATAGGTGCAGACGTCAGAGTCGTTTGTAGGTTTTGGAAGGCGGCTTCACACTCGGGGGACCACAGGACTTGTTGAGGTAACTGTTTTCTTGTCATGTCGGTCAAAGGTTTGGCTAGGGCACTATAGTTGGGGACAAACTTGCGGTAGTACCCTGCTGTCCCTAGGAAGGCTAAGATCTGGGTCTTCGTCTTGGGGGTTGGCCAGTTCACGACTGCTTCAATCTTGGCCGGCTCTGGCCGTTGCTTCCCGCAGCCTATCCGGTGCCCAAGGTACTGGACCTCAGAGCGCCCCACCATACTTTTGTCTGGCTTAAGCGTCAGACCTGCAGCCTTGATGCGGTCCAAAACGTTACCAGGTGGTCCAGGTATGCGCAGGCATAATCCTGGAGGCCATCAAGGAGATGATCTACCATCCTCTGGAAGCATTCTTCATCCCAAACGGCATAACCTTAAACTGGTACAGGCCGAATGGGGCGATGAATGCCGACTTCGGAATGGACTCCGGATCCAGGGGGATTTGCCAGTACCCCTTGCAGAGGTCTAAAGTGGTCAGGAAGTTTCCACAGGCGATGCGGTCTAGGAGGTCATCCACCCGGGGCATGGGGTAGGCATCGGTCGTGGTTCTGTCATTGAGTCTACGCAAAATTGGGTGGTTCCGTCCTGCTTGAGTACCAGCACCATTGGTGATGCCCAGGGACTGTTGGACGGCTCAATAACGCCTGTGGCCAGCAACTCCCTGAGCTCGCTGCACATATTTTCCCTAACTGATTCAGGGACCCGGTACGCCGGCTGCCGCAGGGGCGTCTGTCCCTGGGTCTCCACTCGGTGCAGGAGCGCATATGGCGGCTACCTCCTCTGGCTTTTCCTAGTAGGCCTTCAGCATGTTTAAATGAAAGGTCCGGCGGACCCGTTCATCTGAACATTTGGCTACCAGGAAGGTCGTATCGCAGAGTTGCTCTACCACTTAATAGGGTCCCTGCCAGGAAGCCTGTAACTTGTCTATCTTGACAGGTTTCAGGGCCAGGACCTTCTGTCCTACATCTAATGTGCGGTTATGAACATTCCTGTCGTACCACTGCTTCTGCCTACCTTGGGCAATCTGAAGGTTCTCTCGGACTCTAGTGGCGAGGTCCTTCAGTAGGTCCCTGAACTCCAGGACGTACCCCACAATAGAGTGTCCCTCCTCCCCGACTGATCCTTCCCAGTGGGCTCTTAGTAGGTCTAGGGGGCCCCTTACCCTCCGGCCATATACTAACTCAAAGGGGGAGAACCCAATGGATTCCTGGGTCACCTCCCTGTAAGCGAACATGAGGTGCAGCAGGTATCTTTCCCAATATTTGTGAGAGGCGCTGGAGCGACCTAGGGTAAAGGGCAGTGGGGTTCCTGGGTAGTCTGGCCGGGTAGTAGTTCTATGAGCCCGGCCAGTCGGGAAGGGGTCAGGCGGTAAGAGATCAGCTCTTCCAAGAGGAGGTATGAACAGTGAGGGAAATGCAAGTCCCCCTTGATAGTTGCTTTAAGCAACCGCTGTAAAGATGTTTGATCAGAAATGGAGATGGAACTTGACTGAGAATAGACCATGGCCTTAAGAGCTCTTAGAAATGCTCAGAGTTCCAGAATGTTGAATGGTAACCTCGCCTGCAGAGGTAACCAAACTCCTTGCATCCCTCAAGAGCTCCAGATGGCACCCCGGCCCAGCGAGTGCTGATGTGAGCACTGAAAACAAAGAAAGGAAAGCAAAAAGCATGCATAAAAGCTATAGAGCAAGGAAACAAAATACATTTGAGATAGCCATAAGGAAAATAGGAACCTGGTAGGACACTTTAAAAACTGCCTTAGCATTAGGGCTTACCTTCCACATTTGCTAATAAAAATTTGCTAGTCATGAATTCTAAGTGAAAGAGCAAGTATAGCACCTTATCACACCTGCACCTGAGAATTCCTGGTTTGCAGCCTCTGCTTTGTCCTTGAAGCACAGGAGGACTGAATAACTTGCATCAGACACTTTCTGTATAATAAAAAATATGTTAAAACACATATATAAAAGATAACTGTAAAGAGGAAAACATGATCCACAGGTCTAAACTCTAGATTCTTTATTTGTGAAACTAGGTATGTTAACACTAAGCTTGACATAGACAGTGTGTATTGAGAATAGCAATGTGTGTTGATGCAAGTACTTAAATATTTTCATAGATCCATGTTTGCATGTAGCTGAACATACAAGTTAGTATCTGGGATAAATTAAATTAGCATGGTCTGTCAAAAACAGACTCTATACTACTCACAATAATGAGATTAGTCAAAGTACATATTAATGAGGTCAGTAGTAACCGGATCGCAAAGCATACATTTTGTACATGTATTAGTAAATTGTATGCAAAAAACGTATCCTGTTCTATCAAAACAGTAAAATTATAGAAAAAAATATGCTGAGGCGGAAACATTTGTACTGGTAATACAAACTATATAATACAATACAAACTATATAATACAATACAAACCAAATCTACATAATGATTGCATTTGCAGATTTGGAACATATATGCATGCCCCATTGCACTTATTTGAATTCGAATATTGACTATGTTAAAGTACAATACCATGCAGGCGCTAAATATACACACATATATATATATATATATATATATATACACACACACACATACTTATACATACAGTCATGTGAAAAAGAAAGTACACCCTCTCTTTGAATTATATGGTTTTACGTATCAGGACATAATAACAATCATCTTAAAATTAGGTAAATACAACCTCAGGTGAGCAACAAGACGACACATTACACCATGTCATGATTTAAGAAAAATAAAGCCAAATGGAGAAGCCATGTGTGAAAAACTAAGTACAGCTTATGATTCAATAGCTTGTAGAACCACCTTTAGCAGCAATAACATGAAGTAATCCTTTTCTGTATGACTTTATCAGTCTTACATCGTTTATGCACAGCCCTCTTAAGGTCCCGCACAGCATTTCAATCGGGGTGAGGTCTGGACTTTTACTAGGCCATTGCAACACAGTGATTCTTTTATTTTTCAGCCATTGTGCTTTGGATCATTGTTCTGTTGCATGACACAATTTTGGCCAAGCTTTAGCTGTCAGACAGATGGCTTCACATTTGACACTAGAATACTTTGATATACAGAGTAGCTCATGATCGACTCAGTGTAGCTTTAGCTGTCAGACAGATGAGTGCACAATGCACTGTGCAGCCACCAATCAGCAGCCCTGGGCCTGACCAATTCTGTTTCATCATACAAATAAAAATTAGCAAAATAGATAATAGAAGTAAATTGGAATGTTGCTTAAAATTAAATGCTCTTCTATCTGATTCTGAAATGAAATGAAGAAATATTTGGGGTTTTATGATGTCCCTTACTGTTGCTGTTGTTGTTCTTTCAAAACTGCTGTCTCGCCTGACCCCTACCATTATCTTTGTCTTCTTCTCCCTCCCACTACCTTATTCTATAACTCTCTTATGTTAAACCAACATCAGAGACTGCCTGTGTCTTCTAAGTCAGCCATTGATCCAGATTCCAGTCTGTTTTTTCTACAACAGCAAGGTCATCTTGCAACAAGCCTGTGTTTACTACTACAACAGCAATGTCATTAATTGATCCAGCCTCTGTCTTCTACAACAGCAACATCAGCTATTGATTCAGCCAGTGGGGCATATGTATCAATGTGCGAGCGGACATGATACAAAGTAGCGTATCATGTCCGCTGCACATCGCTAAATGCCGACAGCGTACGCTGTCAGTATTTATCATTGCACCAGTAGTTCTTGTGAACTGCTGGTGCAATGCCGACCCCCTGCAGATTTGCGGCCAATTGGCCACTAGCAGGGGGTGCCAATCAATCGTATTTCTGTCCGCCGCCTCAGAGCGACCGCTGCTTCATAACTTCTGTTTCCGGCGAGCTTTCAACAAGGGGCCTCAAGCTCCATACGGAGCTTGATAAATATGCCCCGTGTCTCAACAGCAAGGTCAATGTCAGTCTTCAACTCAGCCATTATCTTGTCTTCTACAAGAGCAAGGTCATCCTCCAGTCCAATCTTGTGTATTCTACAACTGCAAGGTCAGCCTCCTCCAGTCAAAGCCAGCGTTGCTTCACTCTCTATTAAACATGATGAGCAAGCCCATTGTTGTCTTCTTTATATCAAGTGCAAGCCGGTGGTCTCTTGTCTCACATTCAAGGTGACTGAATCATCAAGCCCAATGTTGTCTTCTTTATATTCAAGTGTAAGCTTGTGGTCTCTTGCCTCTCAAGCAAGGTGATTGCATCATCAAGCCCATTGTTGTCTTTTTTATATTCAAGTGCAAGCTTGTGGTTTCTTGTCTCTCAATCAAGGTGACTGGTTGGTTATTTAATGGGCAAATTTGCCCATTTGTGGGCGCGCAAATAAATTAGCGTTCCACTTGTAATCTAGACCTTAATGTGTCAGTATGCGTAGCGTATGGTATTGTCAACCCACCTCATTGATTCCCTCCTGTGTGCAACTGTGCATGCACTTTGTGCACTGCAGTCTGACTGTAGGGATGGCCATAGCCAGGTTCAAATTTTAGAAAAATTATTGTTTTGTGTTCTGTGATTTTTGTAAACTGTATGCTGCAGAGCTGCTATTAGTTGCTGGATGCTAAAATCAGGTTGCAGCATTAACCTTGTCAGTGCCACACACCCCATGTTTTCCTGGACAGTCACTCAGCTAAATGACTAACACATGCAGCAGTGTGCTTTATGCATCGTGAGAAACACTGATACTGCTGCTGGTAGTCAGCACTATTCATGTTTCTCCATGCATACACTGCTGCATATGTTACTCATAACCACAGCTTGACTGACTGTCCAAGAAAACATGGCAAATGTGGTAAGAGCCGGCCACCACCACCAGTAATGTAACCACAGCACAGGCAGCTAATTTAATTGAAATCAGTGTCTTATATTTTTATGTACTCTAACTGTACTGTAATATGACAGGGTGCAGGATTGATTTTGTCAGTGCCACATCCCCCATGTTTTCCTGGACAGTCACTCAGCAAAATGACTAATACATGCAGCAGTGTGCTGTGTGCATTTTGTAGTAACTTTACGGCACTTAGAATCATTAATAATGCTGCTGGACAGTCAGCACAATTGATATTTCTCCATGCATACACTGCTGCATATGTTACTCATAACTACAGCTTGACTGACTGCCCAAGACACCATGGCCAATGTGGTAAGAACTGGCTACTATGTAACCACAGCACAGGCAGCTTCATTTAAACTAGTTTTGTTGTTCATATTTTAATGCTCTCAGCCTGTATTGAACAATGAGAAATATGTACTTTAAGATTCTGTACAGTTGAATGCATTTTTTATTGCGATTAAAATTGCAATCGCGATATTTCATGGCCAAAATTGCGATATTCATTTTTTCCCATATCGCACAGCCCTACTTCATACACAAGCTTCCTGTTTCAGAATTAAAATTATATAACTTTTTATTTTTAACCATTTTTACAATGCTTAAAATACCACTATTTTAAAAGCTTGTTCTGAATTTGATATCCATTTTTAAAATAAAATATCTAACTATTCTGGAAGGGTATTAATGAATATGCAATATCAGAAATAACCACTAGATGTCATACAATATTTATTTTTAACATATACAGTATATAAATTAAAAAAAATATTAAACAATTACTTTTTTTTACATATTATGGTATTTGTCTTTACAAGAAAATCCATGCTGACTAGTTCTGAGGCAGGTCATTTGGAAATTCTTATTGTAAAGTCTATTGTACAATATATGATGAGTACTGTGAATTTCTTTAAAATTAAATGTTTTTACTTAAAGGGACAGGAAAGCATAACATTTTCTTTCATGATTTGGATAGAACATACAATTTTAAACAACTTTCCAATTTACTTTTATTATAAACTTCATTATCTTGTTATCCTTTGCTGAAGGAACATCATTGCACTACTTACTGGCAGCTAACAGAACACATTTAGTTAGCCAATCACAAAAGACAAATCTGTACAGGCACCAATCACCAGCTAGCTCCCACTAGTATAGGGTATGTGTGTATTCTTTTTCAACAAGGGATATCAAGAGAATGAAGCACATTTGAAAATGTAAGTGAATTTAAAAGTGTCTTAAATTACATGCTCTATCTGAATCATGCACGTGTTACTTTTACTTTCCTCTCTTTTTATACAAATTCTAAATAAACCTTTCAGAATGATAAACTTTATATATATATATATATGTTCTTCATTGTAAAAGTTATTTTTTTTCTTGAGTTACATTTTCTTTGTGAAAATACAAACTAATTCCAAACAAGCAAAGCAAACCATTTTTATACTAAAGTTAAAAGCGTTGAGCTATTTATATACCTTATTACTCCAGTATATTATAATATTTATTCATATAAAGGGCTTGTATAGTAAAAAAACAATTACATGCTCTAATTCACTAGAGAATCAGCAGGTTCGTGCAACTAATGCTACTGATTGGGACCTGCAGTGCTTTGCAGGTAAAAAACGGTACTTATGTGTGTAACCCCTTTGTGGGGGTTAAATGCAGACAGGTGCCAGGGTCTTAGTTTTAATAAATGACTCAGATGACAAGCAATAACAGTTTCTTACCACAAGGAGTCAGTATACAATAATAAATCATGCCATTTCTAACATATTTGTAACCTATATTAAAGGGAGTGGAAAGTCAGGATTAAACTTTTATCATTCAGATATAGCATGCAGTTTTACTTCATTACACTCACACAGAGAAATGTACTCTCAGAAACGAACAACCAGCTCAATAACTTGTTAGCTTATTATACAGCGTTTTACCACCCTGGTGCAGATTCTTTTTAGCCCAGTAATGCTTTTCACAGAGTAGACTTTCCTGTAGTATATCAGTCTGATCCTGCCTATAAAGGTCATTCCAGCGCCGAAATACTAGGCAATTCCTCTCTGAACAAAGAACACTACAACCCCAGACAATAGTTTCAGCCTTCATTGGGTCTTGTTAGTGAGGTATAGCCAGGATTAAACTTGATTCATTCTCTTGCTATCCTTTGTTGAAGATCATATCTAGATGTGTGCATGTTCCCTTAGTACTATGCTACAATACATTGTTGCAAACACTTCTGCTATAGCCCTCAAGTTTAGCGCTGCAGAACCTGTTGGCGCTCTACAAATAACTAATAATAATACATTTTAAATATGTGCTATTTGACAAAAGATATCAAAAAAGCAAAATATATTTAATAATTGAAGTAGATCGGAAAATTCTTTAAACTGTAAACTCTATCTTAAGTTTAATTAATTTTTCCATTTCACGTCTCTTTCAATTAGGAACATGCAAAATCTCTACACTCACTGAACCATTTAATTCCTTTGACCCAAAACATCAGTTTCAAGATCATCACATGTGGGACTGCACTCCCTGTCCAATAGGAGGAGGCAAAACACCACTACATACCAGAGCATTAAACTCTCCCAGAATCCATCAGCAAAATATTTGCTTTCTTGATGGATTTATGTGAATTCTGAAGTGCTAATCTACAAGATACAGAAAGGGATTCTCTAACCTACTTGAGATCCTATTTCCTCCTTAGAGACCATACAATGAGGACAGACGGGTATAGAAAGGAGATTTCAGCCAGGTAGTGCGAAGATGTCACAGGCCTCCCAGGTGAAATGTGGATTTATTCACAACTCCCCTGGTTTACATAGTGCTGTGATTGTATGCAGGTGCTGTGCCCCCAGGTTAAATGTGGATTTATCCACCAATCTCCTGGTTTAGAGGGGCCATGCTTTAACAGATCTTTGGCACCATGCTTGCACTAGGCTTATCTACTGGATATATTCTTCTGGAACTGAGGTGAGCACAGAAAATCCAGTTACTGGCAGGTAAGTACAAATGCCCACCAACTATTAACACGAAAAAGTTACACGATTCACATAGTCTGGTGATGTATATTTACACAAAACATAACGTTAAATACAGTTTGAGTTTATTTTCGGTAATATTACATTTTATGTCATTTTTGAAGTACTGTCACCAGTTTAGTGCTCTCCGGTGCTACTGGAGCTGTTTCTTCCCCCTGCGCTTTTGACATCATTTTACTACAATTCTCACAACGGGAATCGGTGTTAGTGCACTTGGATAGCACTGACAACCTGCGGGTTAACATTATGGGCTAGATTACAAGTAAATTTGCACTCATCGAGTTAGCGTGACTGAAGACCTCGTATAAAGCGTTAGGGCTAAAAAAAAAGTTGCATTAAACACAACATAAATACATTAAAGGGATACTAAACCCACATTTTTTCTTTCATGAGTCAGATAGAGTGTGCAATTTTAAGCAACTTTCTAATTTACTCCGATTATCAATTTTTTTGAATGTAGCCATCAATCATCAAGCGCTATCCAGGGTGCGGAACCAAAAATGGGCCAGCTCCTAAGCTTACATTTCTGTTTTTTCAAATAAAGATACCAAGAGAATGAAGAAGAATTGATAATAGGAGTAAGTAATAAAGTTGCTCACATGTGCATGTTCTATCTGAATCGTGAAAGAAAACATTTGGGTTTAGTATCCCTTTAAATATATCAGTTACACTCATGTATACACTAAAAAAATATTCATATAATTATTTAAAAAGTTATAAGGGTTAAAAGGTATATGCTATTTGAAAAGGTATTTGAATGGAAAGGACTATAATGTATATATATATATATATATATATATATATATATATATATATATATATATATATGTATGTATAAATATGGATATATGTGTATACAAGTGTATTTATGTTTGTTTATATATATATATATATATATATATATTTATATTGTAGTAGTCATATTAGTCCAGTAGTTGAATATCAAAATAACAGACTCAGTGAAATGGTGTCCAATTGGGGAACAGTATTTATTTTCTATGTGTGTCTATGCAGATTCCTCCAAAGGTGCAGTTTTTGTCCAGTTTCTCCTGTGTAGCAGTTGGACACCATTTCACTCAAACTGGCCACAGCATTATGACTGCCTGTGCATTATGTGTATATGTTATATACATACAGTATATCTCAGCATGCAATTCTCTGTTTTAAGATTATCCAGCACTTACCCTGCCAGTGTGTTCCCCCCCACCCCCAGCATTTTTTCAGCATCAGACTGATCCGCTATTTATGACCATCTGCAAATTCTCTCAGCTATCTCTCCCACCCCCAGTCCTGTCCCCATAGCCCCCCTTGTTTACAAGATTTCTATAAACAAATTCTATCATATTAATCAGTATTGCTTCAGACCTGAGGAAGAAAGGTAACTCGAAAGCTTGTCTTTTACTTTGTAATGTTAGTCCAATAAAAAGGTATTACTGCATACTGCAATACTCTTGTTATTTTGAGATATATATATATATATATATATATAAGCCTTTTCCACTCAAATAATTGAAAACAAGAAAATTATTTTTTAATCAATATTAATATTTAATAATGGGTTTTAGTGTGTATGTACTGTAAATATTTTACATTCCAATGTTCTTCACTTGCGGAAAATATTCTATGTATATTTAAACAGATATTCCTATATATACACCTATGCCTATATATATTCATATACAGTAGATATAGGTATAGCTATATAACAATATACAGAGAGCGCTTCAATCCAATATCCAATATGTCACAGCCTTACTTGTATAAGCCAAACAATGCTTACACAGTCACAAAATAATATCTTTCAATAAGTTCTCAAATTATAGTGGGAAAAAAATCAAAAACAAGAAAAGTCCTTGATGGAGGTGCGCCCACGGTGACGAATGCGAAAATCAATAACAAACAATCCGGTATGAGGCTGCTCTTCTGTAGCGTGCGTCGACGGTTAGGAAATCTGTAGTGGGGAAACAGGAAGGCGCCAATAGGGTGATAACGTAAAGAACCCTGACAGGTAAGTATGAGGAGAGAAAGGTACTCACAAGCAGGGCGGCACTTGATCGTGCCTAACCAAGCGGGCCGGGACCACAGCGTCGCCCGGAAGACTCACAACGGCAACAACAACCAATCCTCGAGCCGGACCAAGTTCGTGTGGCCAATCAGGAACGCTGGATGATAACACACCTCCCTCTTCGTATGCCGATTCCGAACACTGGCAAAAAGGGTAGGAGATAGGGATATACTGTGTATGACTCTCCCAAATACCGAGAGTTTGATATACACAAGCCAACAAGCTGGATAGAGGAAGGAGCAAACTCCAGCAAAGTTACTTAAACCAATTTATTAAAAACAATGCATAAAAGCTTGATATACACAAGCCAACAAGCTGGATAGAGGAAGGAGCAAACTCCAGCATTGTTTTTAAACTTTTTAATAAATTGGTTTAAGTAACTTTGCTGGAGTTTGCTCCTTCCTCTATCCAGCTTGTTGGCTTGTGTATATCAAACTCTCGGTATTCGGGAGAGTCATACACAGTATATCCCTATCTCCTACCCTTTTTGCCAGTGTTCGGAATCGGCATACGAAGAGGGAGGTGTGTTATCATCCAGCGTTCCTGATTGGCCACACGGAACTTGGTCCGGCTCGAGGATTGGTTGTTGTTGCCGTTGTGAGTCTTCCGGGCGACGCTGTGGTCCCGGCCCGCTTGGTTAGGCACGATCAAGTGCCGCCCTGCTTGTGAGTACCTTTCTCTCCTCATACTTACCTGTCAGGGTTCTTTACGTTATCACCCTATTGGCGCCTTCCTGTTTCCCCACTACATCTCAAATTATAGTGCAGTAGATCAGGTTTTCCAAATGCTGCTTCAGTCTTAAAATGGCTGCTTTTTTAGCAGTCAAACCACAACAATTTCCCCCCAATCTGAAAGCGCAAGAGAGAAGCTCAAAATAGTGTAGTATATCAAGCACCAAAGATTTATTGTAATATACACTTATCTACTACAAAACATCAAATAAAATGCACATTTATGTCCCAATAGACAGCTGCAGACCGGAGTTCAGTCTGGGTCGCTCAGCTGATGTTGGTCCTTGTCGGCGTGTGACATCACCACCCGGCAAAAGCAATCCGATATGACCCGCCTCCTCTCCTGTCAGTTAGGATCTGTTACATCCCCTTGAGAAAGCAACCAGTAGCGGCTGGGAAAGCGTTGGGGCAAGGAGTGTGTGTAACAGATCTGACAGGAGAGGAGGCAGGTCATACCAGACTGCTTTTGCCGGGTGGTGACGTCACACACCAACGCGGACCAACATCAGCTGAGCGACCCAGACTGAACTCCGGAATGCAACTGTCTATTAAGACATAAATGTGCATTTTATTCAATGTTTGTGAGTAGATAAGTGTGTATTACAATAAATCTTTGGTGCTTGATATACTAACACTATTTTGGGCTCCTCTCTTGCGCTTTCAGGTTGGGGGAAAATTGTTGAGGTATAGCTATATATTTAACAAAAAAATGTATGTGTGTGTGTATATATATATATATATATATACACACACACACATACAATCACCGGTCACTTTATTAGGTATAGCTTTCTAGTACCGGTTTGGACCCCCTTTTGGCTTCAAAACTGCCTTAATTTTTTGTGACATAGATTCAACAAGGTGTTGGTTACTTTCCTCCGAGATTTTGGTCCATATTGACATGATATCATCACGCAGTTGCTGCAGATTTGTCGGCTGCACATCTGTGATGCGAATCCCCCGTTCCACCACATCCCAAAGGTGCTCTATTGGATTGAGATCTGGTGACTGTGTAGGCCATTGGAGTACAGTGAAGACATTGCCATGTTCAAGAAACCAGTTTAAGATGATTTGAGCTTTGTGACATGGTGACTTATTCTGCTGGAAGTAGCCATCAGAATATGGGTACATTGTAGTCATAAAGGGATGGACATGGTCAGCAACAATAGTCAGGTATGCTGTGGCGTTTAAACAATGCTCAATTGGTACTAAGGGGCCCAAAGTTTGCGAAGTAAAATATCCCCACACCATTACACCACCACCACCAGCCTGAATCGTTGATACAAGGCAGGATGGAGCCATGCTTTCATGTAGTTTACGCCAAATTCTGACCCTACTATCTGAATGTCGCAGCTGAAATCGAGACTCATCAGACCAGGCAATGTTTTTCCAATCTAATATTGTCCAATTTTCGTGAGCCTGTGCGAATTGTAGCCTCAGTTTCCTGTTCTTAGTTGACAGGAGTGGCACCCAGTGTGGTCTTCTGCTGCTATAGCCCATCTGCTTCAAGGTTTAACGTGTTGTGCGTTCAGAGATAGTACTCTGCATACCTTGGTTGTAACGAGTGGTTATTTGAGTTACTGTTGCATTTCTATCATCTCGAACCAGTCTGCCCATTCTCCTCTGACATCAATAAGGCATTTTAGTCCACACAACTGCCGGTCACTGGATATTTTCTCTTTTTTGGACCATTCTCT
Organism: Bombina bombina; assembly: GCF_027579735.1. NCBI lineage: Eukaryota > Metazoa > Chordata > Amphibia > Anura > Bombinatoridae > Bombina > Bombina bombina. The sequence goes on from NC_069500.1 coordinate 1,185,021,876, forward strand.
GTAAACTCTAGAGATGGTTGTGCGTGAAAATCCCAGTAGATCAGCAGCTTTTTAAATACTCAGACCAGCCCATCTGGCACCAACAACCATGCCACGTTCAAAGTCACTTAAATCCCCTTTCTTCCCCATTCTGATGCTCGGTTTGAACTTCAGCAAGTTGTCTTCACCACATCTAGATACCTAAATGCATTGAGTTGCTGCCATGTGATTGGCTGATTAGCAATTTGTGTTACTAAGCAATTGAACAGGTGTACCTAATAAAGTGGCCGGTGAGTGTGTGTGTATATATATATATATAAAATTAAAAAAAGAAGCACTCACTGATCCATCAGCAACTGTGGCAAACAAGTTTAATTTCGTGACGTTTCGGGACAACAACAGTCCCTTCCTCTGACAAGTTGACAATGTGCAAAATCAGCCTTTAAATAGGCCCCAAATAACTCTCCCCTCAGGATCAGCCAATCAAGGCCGAATAGAGAATCACACCCCTTCAATAACCAATAATATTCAGTGACAGATCTCTTCATAAATATGCTGTGAACATAATAAACAATAAACATAGTGATATCATACCCAAATAGACAATCTCTCCAAGAAGTAATCATGCCCACCTCTGATATATAATAAATGACAAATTCTCGTAAATATAAACTCTGTGAACAAGAAAGAACTTTGCAATAGCCATATGGCCAATCCTCATCAGTGTTGCATCTAGTCCTGAAACGTCATACAAAGCAACCGTGGCTTGGTCAACACTGTTGCTAAGAACGCCTCGAATGTCAACCAATCAAAACAACCATTTTCACCCTAATAGGGATATAGACTCATAGAGCCACGATCGGAATCCCATACCCTATCAGCTGATCGAGACTGCAAAAAGGCTCAGTAGTAACTTAGCGAACATTCAACCTCAGATGTAAACAAACAGAATAAAATGACCATTATGATAGAGGTTTTCAATAAAACGCAACCATGAAGTGTGCATGTGAGAGTAGTATCCATAAGCTCAACTAATACACTGCGTGAAGATAGCGAGCTAGCTCAAGAAACAATCACTAACAAACATTGATCAAAATGATGACCAACCAACTCCATTGGTCATCATTTTGATCAATGTTTGTTAGTGATTGACTAATACACTGCGTGAAATTAGCGAGCTAGCTCAAGAAACAATCACTAACAAACATTGATCAAAATGATGACCAATGGAGTTGGTTGGTCATCATTTTGATCAATGTTTGTTAGTGATTGTTTCTTGAGCTAGCTCGCTATCTTCACGCAGTGTATTAGTTGAGCTTATGGATACTACTCTCACATGCACACATCATGGTTGCATTTTATTGAAAACCTCTATCATAATGGTCATTTTATTCTAAATATTCGCTAAGTTACTGAGTCTTTTTGCAGTCTCGATCAGCTGATAGGGTATGGGATTCCGACCGTGGCTCTATGAGTCTATATCCCTATTAGGGTGAAAACGGTTGTTTTGATTGATTGACATTCGGGGCGTCCTTAGCAACAGGGTTGACCAAGCCACGGTTGCTTTGTATGACGTTTCAGGACTAGATGCAACACTGATGAGGATTGGCCATATGGCTAGTGCAAAGTTCTTTCTTGTTCACAGAGTTTATATTTACGAGAATTTGTCATTTATTATATATCAGAGGTGGGCATGATTACTTCTTGGAGAGATTGTCTATTTGGGTATGATATCACTATGTTTATTGTTTATTATGTTCACAGCATATTTATGAAGAGATCTGTCACTGAATATTATTGGTTATTGAAGGGGTGTGATTCTCTATTCGGCCTTGATTGGCTGATCCTGAGGGGAGTGTTATTTGGGGCCTATTTAAAGGCTGATTTTGCACATTGTCAACTTGTCAGAGGAAGGGACTGTTGTTGTCCCGAAACGTCCCGAAATTAAACTTGTTTGCCACAGTTGCTGATGGATCAGTGAGTGCTTCTTTTTTGAATTTTCTACAATTACTTTCAAAGCACCCTGGCAGTTGCTATTGTTGGTGAGAGTGCACATACACCAATTGCTGTGAATATATATATATATATATATACACACACACATGCAGAAGATAAAGGATGCACTCGCCAGGATTTCAAATCGTTACCTTTATTAGTTGACAACTAATAAAGTTAACTATTTGAAATCCTGGCAAGTGCATCCTTTATCTTCTGCCTGTATCTATTTCTTGGAAGCATCCTGGGTAAATGGCGCCAGCACTGTTTCTTAAAAGTTGAAAACCTTTAATGGGGTGTCATCATAGAAGGACAGCAACGTTTTGGGTAACACAAACCCTTAATCATGCTATGGACTGCTATGCAACACAGCTTTAAATAGGCTAAGTACCTTAATTACATATTAACTCCAAAAGTGCTGAACATTATTACCAAAGTACAAATGTTTCTACTGCCATCTACAGGACAAGTTTATATATTGCTCATAGTAAAAGTTTTTGCAGTGTTTAATATCCATAATAGGAAAATTTTAAGCACATAGGTAAAGTTAAGCACATAAGCAGTGATGCATACTTAGATCATGAGATCCAAAATTTAAAAACAGTTACATATATATATATATATATATATATATATATATATATATATATATATATATATATAATTAAAATGAAAAAATACTATTTATAAAAACAAATGGAGATCATAATCCCTATTGAGACCTATAGGGTGCAGAGTTTTAAGATCCACCATACCTCTCTCTTTTTTAATTCCAATTCCCCATTACCTCCTCTCCTAAGTTTTGGGATATGGGCAATAATTTGTAACCTAAGTTGACTGACAGTATGTCCCATTTCTACAAAATTGGAAGAAACCGGAAGTGTTCTATCTTTACATCTAATTGAAGATTTGTGACCACTAATCCTATCCCTAATGGGGCGTGGCGTCTCCCCTACATAGCCCCTCCCACAAGGACATTTTAATAGATTACAAAATCTGTGTCACAAGTGTAATAACCATTAATTTCTCAAATTTTTCTATCATTCATTTGTGCTATGTGTTTTCCTTTTATCATGGCATTACATTGTGCAGTGAAGGCAGGGGTATTTAGGGGTTGGTTAGATAGGTAATTCTATTAGTGTTTGTTCCACCTATGTTAGCCTTAACTAGAGTGTCCCTAATATTTTTATGTTTGAATAATTTTTATTAGTTTTGATAAAGAGAAAACAAAAATATATATATAAAAAATAATTTTTCCTTTTCTCTCTTTTCTTTTCCTATATAAGAAAGAAAATTTAAAGAAATAATAACAATTTAACAATCAAGTAAATAAATACCCTTCCCTCTACTAACCTCTAAATTGAGGTGTTCTGGGAAGTAAGTTTACAATACTACTCGAATGCAGGGTGATTAATTCAAACAAATCCATTAATTTCTGGTTGTACATGCCTAACAATTTTAGATCCTTATCTGTATATTAGCAGTAAGATCTTAAAGTTGCCAAAAGCCTGGCGAGACTTAATCTATATATCTGTTTCAATACTAACTAGAATCCCCCAGACTATTGTTCCTTCTTAATTACTGTCTCTACATTCATCTGCATCAGTACCTTATAATAAAGCCTCTGAATTAAAGATAATTTTCTGTATCTAGTGATACCCTAAATTCGAGAATGTATTTTCAACCAGAGGTAGGGTTAAATAACTTGGATATAAGAATAAAGGAAAGAAAAGAAGGTGACGGGTGTAGGGGAGGTGACGACACTTCATTTCTTAGTCTATATTATATATTCATCAAGAAGTTTAGGTTATTAATATCGTAGTGACCACTTAAAATTCTATCTTCCTACTGTCTCGTATGAATGTTTCATTTACTTATCCAATAATACCATACCGCTTGGACCGTTTCTTTATTGTCTAGCATACTTGATGCTATCTCATACATGGTATATGTATGGTTAGTTTTATTAATTATCTCTGTCCAGGTTGGGATTCCAGTTTTCCAATGTCTAGCTCCCTAATATTTTTAACCCTTCTATAGGAATGCATAAGGGGAATTTTAAATTCTGGTATGTGAGGATTAAACTTACTTAAAAGGTACCAGTGTTATTTTATAATGATAGCAATATGATCACTGTGTGTGTTGAACTCAGAGGTAAAAATGACACGTTTAGTGTCTTTCTTTGTTTTTACCTTTGTGTCATACAAAGCTTAATTTTTACACCTAGTGATCATAGAGGGTGGATATCCTCTTTCCCTAAACTTGTCAGCCATTTCCTCAAGTCTAACATCTTATATATCCTTATCCTGTACATTTCTGATATTTCTAATAAATTGGCTTTTTGGGATAGAAGAAAAAACTTTTTAGGATGATAGCTGTTATACTGAATTAACGTATTACGGTCAGTAGGCTTGACATACAGATCCGTTATAAGAACTGAATCTTTTTTATATATAACAGTATCAAGGTAATTCACTGAAGTGTATGAAAAATTTAATGTAAATCTCAAACTGTCAGTATTAAGTTCTACAAAATCTATTAAAGATGTTATAGGGCCCCTCCATACGCCAAACACATCATCAATGAAGCCATAGCCTGCATTTTGTCTTTTAAAGCCTTGGTTAGTATATACCATCTTTTTCTCAAATTGACTGATGAAAATGTTGGCGTATGAAGGGGCCATATTTTAACCCATTGTGGTTCCTCGTTTTTGCAAATAAAAAGTATCCTGAAAGAGGAAATAGTTGAGATACAAAAGTATGTTAAGTAAATCTTCAATAAAATTACTTTGTTGCAAAGAAAAGTTTGTTTCTAATCAATTCAAGAACAGCTTGAATTCCTGCCTCATGAGGAATACAGGTATATTAGCTCACAACGTCCAATGAAAACAGGATATCATTACCAACATCTGTAATATAAGAAAGTTTTTCTAATAGATCACCTGTATCTTTAAGAAAAGAAAGTTGTTTAGAAGCAAGGGGATTGAGAATTTTGTTTACAAATATTGCAATGTGTGAAAATACAGAATCTGTACTGGTGACAATTGGTCTACCTGGGGGGGTGCTGTAATATTTGTGAAGTTTTGGTAGTGTATAAAAGATGGGAGTGATGGGGTAAATTTTAATAAAAAACTTTGCAAGATCCTTTGTAATGATGTTATTTTTTAAAGCGGTATCTACCACAATTTTGATTTCTTTCTTAATATCCAATAAAGGATCCCCGTCTAATATCTGATAAATGCCACCATCAGACAGCTGGGCTAGTATCTCTTGTATATAGTACTCAGTGTCTAATACAACTACCGCCCCACCCTTATCTGCATTTTTAATGGTAATGTTTTTATTTTTAGCCAAATCCTTAAGAGCCTGCCTTTCATCATAGGTAATATTGTTTTTTTGTTTCATCTTTTTTTGAGACAATAGATTTGTAACATCATTTTGTAAAAATTTTATAAATGTCTCAACTCCTGGGTTAATGGAATTAATGGTTATTACACTTGTGACACAGATTTTGTAATCTATCTATTAAAATATCCTTGTGGGATGGGCTATGCAGGGGAGATGACACGCCCCATTAGGGATAGGATTAGTGGTCACAAATCTTCAATTAGATGTAAAGATAGAACACTTCCGGTTTCTTCCCATTTTGTAGAAATGGTGACATACTGTCAGTCAACTTAGGTTCCAAATAATTGACCATATCCCAAAACTTAGGAGAGGAGGTAATAGGGAATTGGAATTAAAAAAGAGAGAGGTATGGTGAATCTCTGCATCCTATAGGTCTCAATAGGGATTATGATCTCCATTTGTTTTTATAAATAGTATTTTTTCATATTAAAGGGACACTGAACCCAAATTTTTTTATTTCGTGATTCAGATAGAGCATGCAATTTTAAACAACTTTCTAATTTACTCCTATTATCAATTTTTCTTTGTTCTCTTGCTTTCTTTATTTGAAAAAGAAGGCATCTAAGCTATTTTTTTGGTTCAGAACCATGGAAAGCACTTGTTTATTGGTAGGTGAATTTACCCACCAATCAGCAAGAACAACACAGTGTGTTCACCAAAAATGGGCCGGCATCTAAACTTACATTCTTGCATTTCAAATAAAGATACCAAGAGAATGAAAAGAATTTGATAATAGGAGTAAATTAGAAAGTTGCTTAAAATTGCATGCTCTATCTGAATCCCAATAGAAAAAATTTGGGTTCAGTGTCCCTTTAACTATCAACTTTATCAACTTTTAAGAAAAAGTGCTGGCGCCATTTGTCTTTTTCCCTTTGGATTCATATGTAAGAGATGATACAGGACCCTCTGGCGTACGTGCACTTTGTTATCTACTATGAACTTTTGACTAGTGCTGGACCTATTGCCCATCATATATATATATATATATATATATATATATATATATATATATATATACACACACACATACATATATATATATATATATATATATATAAATAAATCAATATAAAACGTTCTGCTACGTGAAGAACATTAGAATGTAAAATATTCATAACTACCATCGGGTTAGAGCAGTAAGTTTAACTCCTGTTGGGTTAGTGTGAGAACAATTAGTCAATTAGTGTTAGTTTTTTTTTCCAGTTTGCGCTCTCCATTGAAGTCTATGGGGAGAATTTAGCACGCGTCTGCTTTCACTCCCAATTAAAGTTTACTTCTGGTAGTGTTTGTGTACAAGCAAAATTGCTAAATAGTGCACCACTTGTAATCTGGTCCTTTGCTGGGCATTTAGAGCATCTCCTTCTCCACCTCCATAACTGAAGTGTGGTAGTCATTTTCAACTGTCAGAAGAGGTATTTAGCGCCAGTTGAGGTGGTAAGCTCACTCCATCTTACCAGAGCTTGATTTTAACCCTTTATGCTTCAGGGTTAACTTATTTGCTTAGTGCGTTATACACTAACTAAAGGGACTGCAACATCTTCTGTACGGTTTACCTCACTGTATTTCCTAGGGATTCACTTATACATTGTGCCTTTTCTATATTGCAGACCTATCAATTATCTGGCCATATACTGTTAATTTGTGTTTGCTATCATCTAATTTACCAGCAGTTTTTCCTTAGTGCAAACCTTATCCTTGAGAGTGTAGGGAGTTTTGTCTCCCTGGGAAGAAAGGTTACCCATAAAAATCTTAGAACTCTGTGCCATCTTCAGGGCTCCCAAGAGTTGGCCCAACCTCAGGTAGGAGTCCTTTTGTTTCCAACCAGTCAATATTACCACAGTGGAAAACATAAATCACCAGGGAGGAACTCTCTCTTCCTTAGCAATAAACTAAGTGTCCCATAGGGCTGGGCGATATGGGGGGGGGGGGGGGAATTGTGATTTATTTTTTTTAAATCGTGATTGAGGTTTATTCGCTATTTTATTAAAAATTACTGTAACACCTTAATTTTTCGATAAAACGTTTATCACTACAAAATCTTACTGTACATGTTTTTCAATGTCCAATACACTCTTGGAGCATAAAAATACAAACCACAAAATAGTTCAAATAAAATTAGCTACCTGTGCTGTGGTTACATAGTAGAAACTTTTATTTAACACTACAGAATCTTACTGTACATGTTTCTCAATGTCCAATACACTATTGGAACATAACAATTAACACTTATAATTAGAGGAAAAATATAAAAATAAAAAAATCTTTTTGTGCACTGCACCACTGTGTACTACTACTGATGATTGATAATCTATCTTCTGGGAATCTACACTTGACTCAACTAAATTATATATTAAATAAATATAAATAATAAATATAATATTACATTTATCATCTATCTATCTATCTATCTAGTAAGTAACTCTATATATTATCCATCCTCTATAATCTATCTACTAGATAGATGATAGAGTTAAAGCAGTACGTAGTAGATATTTATATATATTTTGGGAACATTATGTTGAATATATTATATTTTACAATTCACTTCACAATACATCCTACAGGCAACCCTTAATGAACATTTAGAAATAAAATATATTGTATTATTGGAATATGTAATCAAATTCAATAATAAGCATCACAGAAGTAAAAAAAAATGTAAAAAAAAAAAAAAAATCAGTAAAGCACTTTAAAGTTTTTTTTAAAAATATTTACTTTATTGCTCACAACTTTGAGCTGTCCCACCGCCACACCACCACTTGACCACCGCCAAAACACTCCCAGATGACTCCCACACACTCTTCAATCTCTTCCAAAATGTCCGTTTTGCAGGCATTCTCAGGTCCGCCCATGGCCGCACACTGGTCCACCTCTCATCCTCCCTCTCCGCCTCAGTTTTCATGATGATCTGAAGTTTGTTTGTTTTTAAAAATTGCGTAATCTCGCGGTTTTAAAACTGCAGTGATTAATCGCTGTTTAAAACCGCATCTGCGATTAATCGTACAGCCCTAGTGTCCCGCATTCTAACCTGGGCAAAACATCACCCCTGTCTGATTTCTGCCATTCACATTCCCGGAATGAACAATTTTGGAGGCAGACTTTTTAAGTCGCCTGCACCTTCACCTGGGAGAATGGTCTCTAAATCAGGAGGTAATCAACCAGATAGTGTGAAGGTGGAATCCACCAGACACAGACCTTCTCATTTTAACCACAGTCTTCCTTGTTATTGTGCCAGGTCTCAAGTTTCTCAGGCAGAGCTGATAGATGCTCTTGTGGTTATTTTGTCTTTCAATTTTTTCCTCTTTCCTCTGTTTGTGCTGCTATCCAGGTTGATAGACAAAATAAAACAGGAATGCGTATTAGCAATTCTGACTGATCCAGCTTGGCCTCATAGGACTTTGTATGCAGAACTGATTCAAATAGCCTCATGCCTGCCTTGGCATTTTCCTCTCAGTAAAGGTCTTCTCTCTCAAGGACTGTCCTTTCATAAAGACTTCAAGACTCTGAATTTGAAAACCTGGCAATTGAACATCTAGTCCTGTCACAAAGTGTTTTTTCTGAAAAGGTGATTGATACCTTAATACAGCCTAGAAAAATAAAATCAGAAGAGACTGGCGAGGAACGGAAGGTAAAGTATACCTTTAGGGGTAAATCTCTTAATCGCTTTTGTTTTTTAAGGTGTCGCTAGGATAATGTTACATAATTCTGCACATAGTGTCACTCTATATAATATGGGGGTAACAAAGGGAATAATACCCCCAATTTAGTCCCATATATATATATATATATATATATATATATATATATATATATATATATATATATATATATAAGGTTCATTGCCACTTGAGCATGTGACCATCATTTGATAAACGGTAACTTGCTTAATTGAATGCTTCTTTGAATTGATGTGCTTACCTTTTGCTTTCAGAGCACCCTAAAATACTTATGCAATTATCCATTTGAGAGCAATGCCCTCTTTCAAATGATGGGAATTGTGGGTGAGTGTGGTGCAAACTGTCTTTAAGAGACAAGGGCCCTTCAGATTAAATTGCACCTCACATAATCCCTCACATACAGACCCTACATTTGACCATGAAAAAAAAAATAGAGAAATGCACAGTGGGCTCCCTCCCTGTCCCTTCTGCAGCTTCCCCAGTCAGGAAAAAGTCCCCGTTTCTATGAACTGCCCATGACATGCCCTAACTCAGCCCAACCCATCCCAGCACAAAAACCACCGCTTTATGTCAAGTGTAAAACTGATCACCCCTTAAAATGTTTCAAGTAACTAGTTATATCAGTTGCAGAGTTTAAAATGTGTGGCAAAATGAGCCTTCATGTTTATTTTTACATATGCTATAGCTGTTTTTGCTAATTGAAACCACAAACCAGTCAAATGACCTGAGCTTCCAGTAAGGGCAAACCTCATTATTATATCTCTCTCGCTCTATATATATATATATATATATATATATATATATATATATATATATATATATATATATATACAAAGTGCTCATTATCTCTCACTGTATACTCAAAGTACTTGATGAGAACAATATAAAATGAACTTTTTTATTGCCTCTCTGTCCTTCCACACCACTTTCCTGTTTGCATAGCGTTTCTATAACTAGTAATTAAGTGCTTGAATTTTCAGTATAGCTAGGGCTAAAACAGACAAAATCGGCTATTTCAAATAACAAAACAAAGGCAAAGAACTAATTTGTAAAAAAATAAATAATAATATACTCCAGCAGGTAAATGTTTAATTGGGAACACATTCAAGAGAAGAAAAAAATCACAGTACCCAGTCCCTTTTAAACTACATACTGATAAAAAAAATATATAAAATGAACAGATTGCAAAACCTACATATTACAAGTTAAAATATAGCTGCAAGCAGCGATAGAGGTGGCCACGCGCATCGCCTTTGAAAAGCATATATAGCTACACAGCAAATTTCACAGCTTTAACATAAGCGGTTGCAAAGAAATCACATTTTCGAAATTTTCGCGTAAACCAATATGGCTGCCATAGCTTGTGACCAATTCCTTCAACATGAACAAATGTGACTCTAGGTCACAATATAAGGTTATACAGCTAGTTTCACAGTTCTAACATAAGCAGTTGCAGAGAAAATAGATTTGTGAAATTTTCGCATAAAACAAAATGGCTGCCAGATCACATGATATACAGCCTCCATATTATGCACAATAATTCTCACCATAGATATCAATAAACATGGCAAAAATAAAGCATTTTTGTAAAACGGTTTTTGGTTTATTATTAATTTAAAAATATCGTTAAGCAATTTTGAACAATTCAAAATGGCTGCCAAACCACATGACGTATCAACTTCTCTTGAACAAATCTGAATGTTAGTCATAAGATAACTCTATAAACAAAATTTCAAGTCTGTCCCATAAGCGGTTTCGGAGAAGAAGATTTTTATAATTTTTTAAAATGGCGCATACGAAACAAAATGGCTGCCAAGCTATGCAATGTATGGCTTTCAAATTGCACATACTAATGCTCAAAATGCAAGATGGTTGCTACATCATGTGACCAAGGAAATTCTGTTGAGCAATGGCAAATCTAGGTCATAGCAGCACTAAGCACAGCAAGTTTCAAAGTTGCAACATAAGCAGTTCCAGAGATAAAGATTATTAAGCAGTTCTCGAAATTTGTCGCAAAAAACAATATGGCTGCGTAACCTTATGACCTATGAGTTCAATGTTGCATGAGATGTAGCATTGCAATAGGCTGTACCAGCAAACCTGATTTCAAGAGTTTAGCATAAGTAATTTGTGTTTTTGTGAGCAATTGACTCAAAAGAGGCAGTATTGAATTACAAATAATTACGATAAACATAAAAACGATATTGCTGCCGCATCATGTGACTGATTCTCTCCTAATGAACAATTATGAATCTAGGTCACAATATAAGATTGTACAACAAATCTTACAGTTCTTACATAAGCGGTTGCAGAGAAAATAGACTTTCGAAATTTTCGCGTAAACCAAGATGGCTGCCCGATCGTAAGATATACAGCCTCCATATTACGCACAATAGTGCTCACTATAGATGTCAATAAACATGGCAAAAATAAAGCATTTTTGTAAAACGTTTTTTGTTTTATTATCAATTTAAATATATCGTTAAGCAATTTTGAACAATTCAAAATGGCTGCCAAACCACTTGACGTATAAACTTCTCTTGAACAAATCTGAATGTTAGTCATAAGATAACTCTATAAACAAAATTTCAAGTCTGTCCCATAAGCGGTTTCGGAGAAGAAGATTTCTATATTTTTTAAAAATGGCGCATACGAAACAAAATGGCCGCCAAGCTATGCAATGTATGGCTTTCAAATTGCACATACTAATGCTCACTATAGACCTCTACAATTTGCAGAAGTTTCAAGAAAATTTGCAAATGTTTTATTTCACGAAGGCGATTGCGCAATGCTAATTTTAACTGCAATATTGTCTTTAAGGGTTATGACTATGTGTAATCATGTGTCTATTACACTGTAATATTGTTAAATATTGTAAAACTAATGTATAAAGTGCAAAATTACGCTATTAAATGGCGATTAAAAGGTTAATGTCTCACAGCAGCCATGTTGATTATGGAAAAATCGCAGTTTGAACAAACTTGGTAGAGGACCTTGCAAGGAGCATATGTGCAAAATTGCGCGTCATTGCACTAAGCGGTTTAAGAGAAGATGTTTGAATATTTTCGCAAAATGCAAGATGGCTGCCACATCATGTGACCAAGGCACTTCTCTTGAGCCATAGCAATTTTAGGTCATAGTAGCACTAAGCACAGAGAGTTTCAAAGTTGTAAAATAAGCAGTTCCAGAGCTAAAGATTTTTAAGCGGTTGACGAAATTTGGCGCAAAAAGCAATATGGCTGCCAGAGCATGTGACCTATGAGTTCAATTTTGCATGAGATGTAGCACAGCAATAGGCTGTACCAGCATACCTGATTTTAAGAGCTTTGCAAAAACAGTTAAGCAGTTATGGGCAATTGAATACAAAGCTTGGCGGAATAAAAAGAATAATAATAATAATAATAATCCGAACAATAACAATAGGTTGTCCTGCAACTTTGTTGCTGGCCACCTAATTATAGGAAAAGGGGATAAAATAAATAATGAAAGCATACCGCACTTTTTTTGGCTCTACACAATTAAATATTTTATCTTATGATCTCAAGGTGTTTTAGCGACAGAAAACACTTTGAGGTTTTTATATAAAATCTTTAATTATGTATACTTACATTATTTATTTATTGTTAATTTTGTCCCATTTTAATGTAATTTAAAAGGACATAATACTTATGTGCTAAATCACTTGAAAGTGATGCAGAATAACTGAACAAAGCTGAAAATATCACCTGAACATCTCTATGTAAAAAAGAAGATATTTTACCTCACAATTTCCTCAGCTCACCAGAGTAAGTGCTGTGTAAAAAGTTATTTCAGTTACGGCCCAGCTGCAGGTAAGGAAGAAATGAACAGCAGTCAATCAGCATCAGCAGTGCTGAGGTCATGAACTGTTTTACTGTGATCTCATGAAATTTCATAGTAAACTGTCCTTAAATTGAATAGGGAAATAACATGATTGTGCATGAGGCATGCTCCCTTGCAGGCCCTGGGACAGGCATACTAATTGGCTGCTTAAAGTCCTTTACAATGGGTTGTGAATTCTTAGGACATTTTGAGGTAAAAACAGAATTTATGCTTACCTGATAAATTACTTTCTCCAACGGTGTGTCCGGTCCACGGCGTCATCCTTACTTGTGGGATATTCTCCTCCCCAACAGGAAATGGCAAAGAGCCCAGCAAAGCTGGCCATATAGTCCCTCCCAGGCTCCGCCTACCCCAGTCATTCGACCGACGGACAGGAGGAAATATATATAGGAGAAACCATATGGTAACGTGGTGACTGTAGTTAGAGAAAATAATTTATCAGACCTGATTAAAAAACCAGGGCGGGCCGTGGACCGGACACACCGTTGGAGAAAGTAATTTATCAGGTAAGCATAAATTCTGTTTTCTCCAACATAGGTGTGTCCGGTCCACGGCGTCATCCTTACTTGTGGGAACCAATACCAAAGCTTTAGGACACGGATGAAGGGAGGGAGCAAATCAGGTCACCTAAACGGAAGGCACCACGGCTTGCAAAACCTTTCTCCCAAAAATAGCCTCCGAAGAAGCAAAAGTATAAAATTTGTAAAATTTGGCAAAAGAGTGCAATGAAGACCAAGTCGCTGCCTTACATATCTGGTCAACAGGAGCCTCGTTCTTGAAGGCCCATGTGGAAGCCACAGCCCTAGTGGAGTGAGCTGTGATACTTTCAGGAGGCTGCCGTCCGGCAGTCTCAAAAGCCAATCTGATAATGCTTTTAAGCCAAAAGGAAAGAGAGGTAGAAGTTGCTTTTTTACCTCTCCTTTTACCAGAATAAACAACAAACGAAGAAGATGTTTGTCTGAAACCTTCAGTAACCTCTAAATAGAATTTTAGAGCACGGACTACGTCCAAATTGTGTAACAAACGTTCCTTCTCTGAAACTGGATTCGGACACAAAGAAGGCACAACTATCTCCTGGTTAATATTTTTGTTGGAAACAACCTTCGGAAGAAAACTAGGCTCAGTACGCAAAACCACCTTATCTGCATGGACCAGATAGGGCGGAGAACACTGCAGAGCAGATAACTCAGAAACTCTTCTAGCAGAAGAAATTGCAACCAAAAAACAAAACTTTCCACGATAATAACTTAATATCTACGGAATATAAGGGTTCAAACGGAACCCCTTGAAGAACTGAAAGAACTAGATTAAGACTCCAGGGAGGAGTCAAAGGTCTGTAAACAGGCTTGATTCTAACCAGAGCCTGAACAAACGCTTAAACGTCTGGCACAGCTGCCAGCCTTTTGTGAAGTAAAACAGATAAAGCAGAGATCTGTCCCTTCAGAGAACTTGCAGATAATCCTTTCTCCAAACCTTCTTGTAGAAAGGAAAGAATCTTAGGAATTTTTATCTTGTTCCATGGGAATCCTTTAGATTCACACCAACAGATATATTTTTTCCATATTTTATGGTCAATTTTTCTAGTTACAGGCTTTCTAGCCTGAATAAGAGTATCTATTACAGAATCTGAAAACCCACGCTTTGATAGAATCAAGCGTTCAATCTCCAAGCAGTCAGTTGGAGGGAAACCAGATTCGGATGTTCGAATGGACCCTGAACAAGAAGGTCCTGTCTCAAAGGTAGCTTCCATGGTGGAGCCGATGACATATTCACCAGGTCTGCATACCAAGTCCTGCGTGGCCACGCAGGAACTATCAAGATCACCGAAGCCCTCTCCTGATTGATCCTGGCTACCAGCCTGGGAATGAGAGGAAACGGTGGGAATACATAAGCTAGGTTGAAGATCCAAGGTGCTACTATTGTATCCACTAGAGTCGCCTTGGGATCCCTGGATTTGGACCCGTAACAAGGGACCTTGAAGTTCTGATGAGAGGCCATCAGATCCATGTCTGGAATGCCCCATAATTGAGTTATTTGGGCAAAGATTTCCGGATTGAGTTCCCACTCCCCCGGATGCTCCTCCATCACCAGGGAACTCCTTGTTCCCCCCTGATGGTTGATATATGCAACAGTCGTCATGTTGTCTGATTGACACCTTATGAATTTGGCCTTTGCTAGTCGAGGCCAAGCCTTGAGAGCATTGAATATCGCTCTCAGTTCCAGAATGTTTATCGGGAGAAGAGAGTCTTCCCGAGACCATAGACCCTGAGCTTTCAGGGGTTCCCAGACCGCGCCCCAGCCCACCAGACTGGCGTCGGTCGTGGCAATGACCCACTCTGGTCTGCGGAAGCTCATTCCCTGTGACAGGTTGTCCAGGGTCAGCCACCAACGGAGTGAATCTCTGGTCCTTTGATCTACTTGGATCGTCGGAGACAAGTCTGTATAATCCCCATTCCACAGTCTGAGCATGCACAGTTGTAATGGTCTTAGATGAATTAGTGCAAAAGGAACTATGTCCATTGCCGCAACCATCAAACCTATTACTTCCATGCACTGCGCTATGGAAGGAAGAAGAACAGAATGAAGTACCTGACAAGAGCTTAGAAGTTTGATTTTCTGGCCTCTGTCAGAAAAATCTTCATTTCTAAGGAAACTATTATTGTTCCCAAGAAGGGAACTCTTGTTGACGGGGACAGAGAACTTTTTTCTATGTTCACTTTCCACCTGTGAGATCTGAGAAAGGCTAGGACAATGTCCGTATGAGCCCTTGCTTTTGACAGAGACGACACTTGAATCAGGATGTCGTCCAAGTAAGGTACTACTGCAATGCCCCTTGGTCTTAGCACCGCTAGAAGGGATCCTAGTACCTTTGTGAAAATCCTTGGAGCAGTGGCTAATCCGAATGGAAGTGCCACAAACTGGTAATGCTTGTCCAGAAAGGCGAACCTTAGGAACCGAAGATGTTCCTTGTGGATAGGAATATGTAGGTACGCATCCTTTAAATCCACCGTGGTCATGAATTGACCTTCCTGGATGGTAGGAAGGATCGTTCGAATGGTTTCCATTTTGAACGATGAAACCCTTAGAAACTTGTTTAGAATCTTGAGATCTAAAATTGGTCTGAATGTTCCCTCTTTTTTGGGAACTATGAACAGGTTGGAGTAAAACCCCATCCCTTGTTCTCCTAATGGAACAGGATGAATCACTCCCATTCTTGACAGGTCTTCTACACAATGTAAGAATGCCTGTCTTTTTATTTGGTTCGAATATAATTGAGACCTGTGGAACCTTCCCCTTGGGGGTAGTTCCCTGAATTCCAGGAGATAACCTTGAGAAACTATTTCTAGCGCCCAAGGATCCTGAATAGCTCTTGCCCAAGCCTGAGCAAAGAGAGAAATCTGCCCCCCACCAGATCCGGTCCCGGATCGGGGGCCAACACTTCACGCTGTTTTGGTAGCAGTGGCAGGTTTCTTGGCCTGCTTACCCTTGTACCAGCCTTGCATCGGTCTCCAGGCTGGCTTGGTTTGAGAAGTATTACCCTCTTACTTAGAGGGTATAGAATTTGAGGCTTATTTTTAGCCTTAAAAGACCTATCCTGAGGAAGGGCGTGGCCCTTTCCCCCAGTGATGTCTGAAATAATCTCTTTCAAGTCAGGGCCAAACAGTGTTTTACCCTTGAAAGGGATGTTAAGCAATTTGGTCTTGGAGGACACATCCGCTGACCAAGACTTTAGCCAAAGCGCTCTGCGCGCCACGATAGCAAACCCTGAATTATTCGCCGCTAATCTAGCTAATTGCAAAGCGGCATCTAAAATAAAAGAGTTAGCCAATTTAAGTGCTTGAACTCTGTCCATAACCTCCTCATACGAAGATTCTTTATTGAGCGACTTTTCTAGTTCTTCGAACCAGAAACACGCAGCTGTAGTGACAGGAACAATGCATGAAATTGGTTGTAGAAGGTAACCTTGCTGAACAAACATCTTTTTAAGCAAACCCTCTAACTTTTTATCCATAGGATCTTGAAAGCACAACTATCTTCTATAGGAATAGTAGTGCGTTTGTTTAGAGTAGAAACCGCCCCCCTCGACCTTGGGGACTGTCTGCCATAAGTCCTTTCTGGGGTCGACTATAGGAAATAATTTCTTAAATATAGGGGGAGGAACAAAAGGTATGCCGGGCCTTTCCCACTCCTTATTTACTATGTCCGCCACCCGCTTGGGTATAGGAAAAGCATCAGGGGACACCGGAACCTCTAGGAACTTGTCCATCTTACATAATTTCTTTGGAATGACCAAATTGTCACAATCATCCAGAGTAGATAATACCTCCTTAAGTAGTGCGTGGAGATGTTCTAATTTAAATTTAAATGTTACAACATCAGGTTCAGCTTGTTGAGAAATTTTCCCTGAATCTGAAATTTCTCCCTCAGACAAAATCTCCCTCCTGGCCCCTTCAGATTGGTGTGAGGGCATGTCAGAACAGTTATCATCAGCGTCCTCTTGCTCTTCAGTGTTTAAAACAGAGCAATCGCGCTTTCTCTGATAAGTAGGCATTTTGGATAAAATGTTTGCAATAGAATTATCCATTACAGCCGTTAATTGTTGCATGGTAATAAGTATTGGCGCACTAGATGTACTAGGGGCCTCTTGTGTGGGCAAAACTGGTGTAGACACAGAAGGGGATGATGCAGTACCATGCTTACTCCCCTCATTTGAGGAATCATCATGGGCAATATCATTATCTATGGCATTATTGTCCCTACTTTGTTTGGACACTATGACACAATTATCACATATATTTAAATGGGGAGAAACCTTGGCTTTCATACATATAGAACATCGTTATCTGATGGTTCAGACATGTTAAACAGGCTTAAACTTGTCAACAAAGCACAAAAAACGTTTTACAATAAAACCGTTACTGTCACTTTAAATTTTAAACTGAACACACTTTATTACTGAATATGTGAAAAAGTATGAAGGAATTGTTCAAAATTCACCAAAATTTCACCACAGTATCTTAAAGCCTTAAAAGTATTGCACACCAAATTTGAAAGCTTAACCCTTAAAATAACGGAACCGGAGCCGTTTTTACATTTAACCCCTATACAGTCCCAGGTATCTGCTTTGCTGAGACCCAACCAAGCCCAGAGGGGAATACGATACCAAATGATGCCTTCTATAAGCTTTTTCAGTGGTTCTTAGCTCCTCACACATGCATCTGCATGCCTTGCTTTCCAAAAACAACTGCGCATTAGTGGCGCGAAAATGAGGCTCTGCCTATGACTAGAAAAGGCCCCCAGTGAAAAAGGTGTCCAATACATTGCCTGCCGTTTTTTTAAAACAATCCCCAAGATTATAATAACTATTAATAGTTATAATCTGCCAAATATGCTTAGTAAAGTAATCGTTTTAGCCCAGAAAAATGTCTACCAGTTTTTTAAGCCCTAATGAAGCCCTTTATTCTTATACTAAACTAAGAAAATGGCTTACCGGTTCCCATAGGGAAAATGACAGCTTCCAGCATTACCAAGTCTTGTTAGAAATGTGTCATACCTCAAGCAGCAAAAGTCTGCTCACTGTTTCCCCCAACTGAAGTTAATTCATCTCAACAGTCCTGTGTGGAAACAGCCATCGATTTTAGTAACGGTTGCTAAAATCATTTTCCTCTTACAAACAGAAATCTTCATCTCTTTTCTGTTTCAGAGTAAATAGTACATACCAGCACTATTTTAAAATAACAAACTCTTGATTGAAGAATAAAACTACATTTAAACACCAAAAAAACTCTTAGCCATCTCCGTGGAGATGTTGCCTGGGCAACGGCAAAGAGAATGACTGGGGTAGGCGGAGCCTGGGAGGGACTATATGGCCAGCTTTGCTGGGCTCTTTGCCATTTCCTGTTGGGGAGGAGAATATCCCAAAAGTAAGGATGACGCCGTGGACCGGACACACCTATGTTGGAGAAATATCTTTCTTTTTTACATAGAGATGTTCAGGTGATATTTTCTAGTCAGCTTTTTACAGCTATGCTGCATCACTTTCAAGTGTATCAACATTAGGCCATCATGTCCCTTTAACTCTGAGGTTTATTATTCTGACTTCTCAAGGCATAACCCTGCAACACATCTTTCCCTAATTGGCTTTAAATAAAAACAACTACAAAATGTTGCATTTTATAATGACTTTATGACCATGGATGGAATTGTTGTCTGCAGACTAAAGCTCAGATCGGCTGCTCAAAATAAGGCAAATGGTGGAGGCGAGTTTGGCTGTAAATAAACAATTGCAATAAAAAGGATATTAATTTGTTTTAATAACATTTAGACTTGATATGTTACTCCACAGCACCATAAACTAAATGTATTGTAATTTCAAGGAGCTTACTGTCCCTTTAAAAGGTTTTACATAATGGGCCAGATTACAAGTGGAGTGCTAAATATCATTTTTGCAAAATCGATATTAGCGCTTCACTGAGTAATACAGCACACGCTAATGTGTGCTGGTATTACAAGTTGAGCGCAATTGCTAGGAAGCATTGCACTCACGAAAGCAAGCTTCCATAGGCTCCAATGGGGGGTTCAAGGAGGGCAATGCCCCCCTTGTAAACCTCATTCCTCAAGGTTCACTTGGGGTGGATGCCAGAGGATCCACAGGGCGCCTTCGTTGAACCCCCTAGGCAGAGGCAAAAAAAAAAAATACTGTAGATTTACCCGTAACATATACACATATTAACATATAAATATATATGTATATATTCATATACATATATATTTACAGGGAACACACAGACCGTAATGTAAAGGCACTTTTCAGTGACTTTTTTTTTTTTTTTTAACACCCCACTCCCACTAATTGTAATGGCTGGCTATTTATCGAGCGCCCGCAAATGGGAAAATGTGCCATGCTCAGATTTGCAACCCTCCAGAAACTGCCACTAATCCAATCAGCAGCACTACTCATACAACTCAGTTGTTTATAACTTGTGGAGCTAATTGGATCAGCAGCAGTTTTTAAACTGGACCAGCAGTGCTCTGCAGCTCCTGAACGGTTATTCTACTATGTGTTTAACAGCTTTGAGGGGGTTAAATATATAGAAGTGCAAGGTTGCTAGTCTCAAATTTACAAGCTCTAAGTAACTAGACTATAATGAACCTTTATGTTGAAAAATTAACGGCTAGATTACGAGTCTTGTGTTAGGCTTAAAAAGCAGCGTTGGCCGGTCCCAACGCTGCTTTTTAATGCCCGCTGGTATTACGAGTCTTGAAAGTACAGGTGTACCGCTCACTTTTTTGGCCAGACTTGGAAATACCGCAAATCCACTTACGTAAATTGCGTATCCTATTTTTTCAATGGGACTTGCATAGCGCCAGTATTACAAGTCTGCCAAAAAGTGGTACACCCTCTCCTGTCAAGACTGGTACCGCATTTTAAAGTCAGTAGTTATAAACTACTTATTAACCCCTAAACCAAGGCCCTCCCACATCGCAAACACTAAAATAAAATTTTTAACACCTAATCTGCCAAACCGGACATCGCCGCCACTATAATAAATATATTAACCCCTAAACCGCCGCACTCCCGCCTCGAAAACATTAGTTAAATATTATTAACCCATAATCTGCCGTCCCTAACATCGCCGCCACTATAATAAAGTTATTAACCACTAAATCTAAGTTTAACCCTAATCCCCCCTAACCTAAATATAATTTAAATAAATCTAAATAAAAATACTATTATTAAATAAATTATTCCTATTTAAAACTAAATACTTACCTGTAAAATAAACCCTAAGATAGCTACAATATAACTAATAGTTACATTGTATCTATCTTAGGGTTTATTTTTATTTTACAGGCAAGTTTGTATTTATTTTAACTAGGTAGAATAGTTACTAAATAGTTATTAACTATTTAATAAACTACCTAGCTAAAATAAAGACAAATTGACCTGTAAAATAAAACCTAACCTAAGTTATAATTACACCTAACACTACACTATAATTAAATTAATTCCCTAAACTAAGAAGATTAGGGGTTAAGAAGTGTAGGTAGGTTGCGGCGACATTGGGGAAGGCAGATTAGGGGTTAATAAATATAATGTAGGTGTCGGCGATGTTGGGGGCATCAGATTAGGGGTTCATAAGTATAATGTAGGTGGCTGCGGTGTCCGGAGCAGCAGATCAGGGGTTAATAATATAATGTAGGTTGCGGTCATGTCAGGGGCGGCAGATTAGGGGTTAATAAGTGTAAGATTAGGGGTGTTTACACTCGGGGGTTCATGTAAGGGTGTTAGGTGTAGACATAAATTTTATTTCCCCATAGGAATCAATGGGGCTGCATTACTGAATTTTACACTGCTTTTTTGCAGGTGTTAGACTTTTTTTCAGCCGGCTCTCCCCGTTGATTCCTATGGGGAATTGGTGCACGAGCACGTTACACCAGCTCACCGCTAACGTAAGCAGCGCTGGTATTGGAGTGCGGTAATGAGCAAAATTTTGCTCAACGCTCACTTCTTGTCTGGGTTGTAAAAACCCGTAATACCAGCGCTGTCTGTAAGTGAGCGGTGAGCATAAACTGCTTGTTAGCACCGCATAGACTCTAACGCAAAACTCGTAATCTAGGTGAAAGTGTTTTGCAATTCTGACATCTGGAAGTGTACACCACAGACTTCACAAACCAACCTAAAAAATTGGCAATTTTGCTAACTAATGATCGTGGTAGCCTTGTCTGCTCCAGTAATGAGTCTAGAAAGGCTCCTCAAAATAAGGCAAATGGTGGATAGAATTTGGCTATTGAAAACAAAGCATTATTGCATTCAAAACATTATCAAACTCATCCACAATGGGCTGGATTACAAGTGGAGAGCTATTTATCATTCCCGATTGCACACTAACTCTGCTAGACTTCAGCCCTTTGCGCGCGTTGGGTATTTTGCATATTACAAGTTAAATGTAATGTTTTTTCGCATGCGCTAAACCTGACGCGCACAAAGAGCCAAAGTTACACTATAGTGACCACATTAACGCACTCCCCCATGGCCTTCAATGGAGTGAGAACATTTTTAAAAAATCAACACCCATACTTGCGCGCTAATCCGAATCGCCATAATCTCCCTACTCTAATAACCCCTAAACCGCCACATAGCACACCGCAAACACTATTAACCCCTAAACTGCCACAACCCCCATCTAAAATACCCCCTACACTATTAACCTAAATTGCTACAAACCCTATTGTAAAGTACCTCTCTACACTATTAACCCCCCAAATGTCACAACCCCATCGCAAAGAAAAGAATTGTCTTGCATTTCCAAAAAACAAAAGTGTAATTCCAAAAAAGATTATTGTACTTCCAAAAACAATTGTATTTGTAATTAAAGATTTGTATTCTAAAAAAAAGAATTGAGGGCGAGATTACATATGTGGCCTAAATTTCAGCACAACTGCTGAAACCCACGTCGCCCGTAAGTGCACCTTGCACATCAGGTGATTCATATAAACTTGCGTCGCCAGATGATATACTGCTGTAAATCGAAAATTAAAACGACACATCAAAACACCATACAAAACCCCTAATCCCCCCACATGCCAATTATAAAAAAAAGTTGCAACCCCTGATCCGCCACCCGCCCCACATTGCAATCACTAATAAAAGTTATTAACTCCTAATCAGCCATCCCCCACATCGCAATAACTAAATTAATAACCCCTAATTAGTCACCCCCTCATCGCAATTACTAATTAAAGTTATTAACCCCTAATCCGCTATACTCCCCAATCGCAATAATTTATAAAAGTTATTAACCTCTAATCCGTCATCCCCCACATTGCAATCACTAATAAAACTTATTATCCCCTAATCCACCATCCCACACATCGCAATCACTAATAAAAGTTATTAACCCCTAATCCGTCATCCCCCATCGCAATCACTAATAAAAGTTATAAACCCCTAATCCGTCATCCCCCCATCGCAATCACTAATTAAAGTTATTAACCCCTAATCCGCCATATCCCCACATCACAAACACCTAATTAAAGTATTAACCCCTAATATGCCAACCACCCACATCAAACAACTAATTAAAATATTAACATCTAAATCGCCAACCACCCACAATGCAAACACCTAATTAACCTATTAACCCCTAATCCGCTAACCCCCACAATGCAAAGCATTAAACTAATAACTAAGCCCCTAACCTAACACCCCCTAACTTAACCAACTCCCAATTAAAATACACTGAAAATAAAATTAAATATTTTAAGTATCTTAAAAAATAATTAAAAATGACAAAAAATGAAAACTTAAATTAATAACATTACACAAAATAAAAACCCCTAACATTACACAAAATAAAAACCCCTAACATTACACAAAATAAAAAAGCTAACATTACACAAAATAACAAACAGCTAGATTACGAGTTTTGCGTTATGAGTGAAAAAGCATAGTTATGCTTCATAACAATGCTTTTTCCCTAACGCTGCTATTACAAAACTTGCAGGTATAGGTGTACCGAACACCTTTTTGGCCATCACGCAACGTCAGTACCGCACTTTTAAAAAAAGTCCGTTTTCAACTGGACTTTCATAGCGCCGGTATTACAAGTTTGCCTGGGAGGCCAAAAAGTGAGCGGTACACCCTATAACCACAAGATCCATACCACCATCTAAACTCAGTAGTTATGAGTTTTACGTTACAAAGCTGTAGTATAAAACTCATAACTTAAGTGTTAAAAAGTACACTAACACCCATAAACTACCTATTAACCCCTAAACCGAGGCCCTCCAGCATCACAAACACTAAAATAAAATTATTAACCCCTAATCTTCGGCTCCAGACATCTCTGCCACTTAAAAAATATATTAACCCCTATTCCGCCGCCCCAACATCATTGCCACTATAATAAACGTATTAACCCCTAAACTGCCACCCTTCCACATCGCATACACTATTTAAGTATTATTAACCCCTAATCTGCCGTCCGCCCTCCCACATTAACCCCAAACCGCCGCCCTCCCACATCACTACATAAATATATTAACCCCTAGACCTAACCCTAAATCTAACCTTAACACCCCCTAACTTAAATATAATTAAAATAAATCTAAATAAAACTTACAATTATTACCTAAATAACCTATTTAAAACTAAATACAAACTTACCAGTGAAATAAAACCTAAGCTAGCTACAAAATAAGTTATATTGTATCTATCTTACGGCTAGATTACAAGTTTTGCGTTATGAGTGAAAAAGCAGCGTTATGGGCTATAACGCTGCTTTTTCACTACCGCTGAGTCTTCTCAAAAAAGCTGTACCGCACACTTTTTGGCCGTACCGCAAATTAACTTACGCAATTTGCGTAAACTCTTTATTCAATGAGACTTCCATAGCACCGATATTACAAGCTTTTTATGGGAGGCCAGTCGTTATGAGTTTGACACTACAAAGCTGTAGCATAAAACTTATAACTAAAGTGCTAAAAAGTACACTAAAACCCATAAACTACCTATTAACCCTTAATCCGAGGCCCTCCCGCATCGCAAACACTAAAATAAATTTATTAACCCCTAATTTGCCGCTCCGGACATCGCTGCCACTATAATAAACATATTAACCCCTAAACCGCCGCACTACTGCATCGCAAACACTATTTAAATATTATTAACCCCTAATCTGCCGCCCCTAACATCGCCGCCACCTACCTACATTTATTAATCCCTAACCTGCCGTCCCCAACGTCGCCACCACTATACTAAATTTATTAACCCCTAAACCTAAGTCTAACCCTAACACCCCCTAACTTAAATATAATTAAAATAAATCTAATAGAAAATTCCTATCATTACCTAAATAATTCCTATTTAAACTAAATACTTACCTGTAAAATAAACCCTAACACCTAGATTTAGAGTTTTGCGTTAGAAGGGGTGCGTTAGCTACGCGTGGTTTTTTTCCCCCGCACCTTTTAAACAACGCTGGTATTTATAGTTCTCTGAAGGACTGCGTTAGGCTCCAAAAAGGGAGCGTACAGGCATATTTACCGCCACTGCAACTCTCAATACCAGCGTTGCTTAAGGACGCGGCCAGCTTCAAAAATGTGCTTGTGCACGATTCCCCCATAGGAAACAATGGGGCAGTTTGAGCTGAAAAAAAAACTAACACCTGCAACAAAGCAGAGTTCAGCTCCTAACGCAGCCCCATTGTTTCCTATGGGGAAACATTCTCTAAGTCTACACCTAACACCCTAACATGAACCCCGAGTCTAAACACCCCTAACCTTACACTTATTTACCCCTAATCTGCCGCCCCCGCTATCACTGACACCTGCTGTATATTATTAACCCCTAATCTGCCGCTCCGTACACCGCCGCAACCTACATTATTCCTGTGTACCCCTAATCTGCTGCCCCTAACATCGCCGACCCCTAATTTGCCCCCCCCACGTCGCCGCTACCTAACTACACTTATTAACCCCTAATCTGCCGACCGGATATCGCCGACACTATAATATATGTATTAACCCCTAAACCGCCTCACTCCAGCCTCAAAAACCCTATAATAAATTTTATTAACCCCTAATCTGCCCTGCCTAACATCGCCGACACCTAACTTCAAGTATTAACCCCTAATCTGCCGACCGGACTATCTTACGAAATAAATTAACTCTTATTAAATAAATTATTCCTATTTAAAGCTAAATACTATATTGTAGCTATTTTAGGATTTATATTTATTTTACAGGCAACTTTGTATTTATTTTAACTAGGTACAATTGCTATTAAATAGTTAATAACTATTTAATAGCTACCTAGTTAAAATAACTACAAAATTACCTGTAAAATAAATCCTAACCTAAGTTACAATTAAACCTAACACTACACTATCAATAAATTAATTAACTAAACTATCTACAATTATCTACAATTAAATCAACTAAACTAAATTACAAAAAAACAAACACTAAATTACTAAATTACAAAAAATAAAAAAAGATTACAAGAATTTTAAACTAATTACACCTACTCTAAGCCCCCTAAAAAAATAACAAAGGACCCCAAAATAAAAAAATGCCCTACCCTATTCTAAAATAAAAATTTAACAGCTCTTTTACCTTACCAGCCCTTAAAAGGGCCTTTTGCAGGGCATGCCCCAAAGAAAACAGCTCTTTTGCATTTAAATAAACATACAATACCCCCCCCCCAACATTACAACCCACCACCCACATACCCCTAATCTAACCCAAACACCCCTTAAAAAACCTAACACTAAGCCCCTGAAGATCTCCCTACCTTATCTTCACCACGCCAGGTATCACCGATCCGTACAGAAGAGGGTCCAAAGTCTTCATCCTATCCGGCAAGAAGAGGACATCCGGACCGGTAGACATGTTCATCCAGGCGGCGTCTTCTATTTTCATCCATCCGGCGCGGGACCATCTTGAAGCAGCCGACGCGGATCCATCCTCTTCTTCAGGTGACTCCCGACGAATGAAGGTTCCTTTAAGTGACGTCATCCAAGATGGCGTCCCTTTGAATTCCGATTGGCTGATAGGATTCTATCAGCCAATCGGAATTAAGGTAGGGAAAATCTGATTGGCTGATTGAATCAGCCAATCAGATTCAAGTTCAATCCGATTGGCTGATCCAATCAGCCAATCAGATTGAGCTTGCATTCTATTGGCTGATCTGAACAGCCAATATTACCTAAATTACAAAAAAAACCCACTAAATTACACAAAATAAAAAGAGAAATGATCAGATATTTAAACTAATTACACCTAATCAAATAGCCCTATGAAAATAAAAAAGCCCCCCCCCCAAAATTTAAATAAAATCATAGCCTAAACTAAACTACCAATAGCCCTTAAAAGGGCCTTTTGCAGGACATTGCCCCAAAGAAATCAGCTATTTTACCTGTAAAAAAAATACAAACAACCCCCAACAGTAAAACCCACCACCCCCACAACCAAATCCCCCATCTAAATAAACCTAAGCTAACCATTGCCCTGAATAGGTCATTTGGATGGGCATTGCCCTTAAAATGGCATTTAGCTCTTTTACATTGCCCAAAACCCTACTCTAAAAATAAAACCCACCCAATAAACCCTTAAAAAAAACTAACACTAACCCCCGACGATCCACTTACAGTTTTCGAAGACCGGACATCCATCCTCATCCAGGCGACAGAAGTCTTCATCCAAGCAGGTAGAAGTCCTCATCGAAGCCGGCAGAAGTCTTCATCCAAGCGGGCAGAAGTCTTCATCTAGAGGGCATCTTCTATCTTTATCCATCCGGCGTGGAGTGGGTCCATCTTCAAGAC
Source organism: Bombina bombina (assembly GCF_027579735.1). NCBI lineage: Eukaryota > Metazoa > Chordata > Amphibia > Anura > Bombinatoridae > Bombina > Bombina bombina. Next base: position 1,185,049,122 of record NC_069500.1, read on the forward strand.
ATCCGACGCGGAGCATCCTCTTCTTCCGATGGTCGCTGAAGAATGAAGTTTCCCTTTAAGTGATGTCATCCAAGATGGCGTCCCTTACATTCCGATTGGCTGATAGAATTCTATCAGCCAATAGGAATTAAAGGTGAAAAAATCCTATTGGCTGTCACAATCAGCCAATAGGATAAAGCTTTCATCCTATTGGCTGATCCAATCAGCCAATAGGATTGAGCTCGCATTCTATTGGCTGATTGGACTTCTGCCCGCTTGGATGAAGACTTCTGGCCGCTTGGATGAAGACTTCTGTCAGTTTTTCATGATGACTTCTGCCCGCTTGAATGCAAACTTCTGCCGCTTGGATGAGGATGGATGTCCGGTCTTTGAAAACTGTAAGTGGATCATCGGGGGTTAGTGTTAGGTTTTTTAAGGGTTTATTGGGTGGGTTTTATTTTTAGAGTATGGTTTTGGGCAATGTAAAAGAGATAAATGCCGTTTTAAGGGCAATGCCCATCCAAATGCCCTTTTCAGGGCAATGGTTAGCTTAGGTTTATTTATATAGGTTTTTATTTGGGGGGGTTGGTTGTGTGGGTGGTAGGTTTTACTGTTGGGGGGTTGTTTGTATTTTTTTTTTACAGGTAAAAGAGCCGATTTCTTTGGGGCATTACCCCGCAAAAAGTTTAGTGTAGGCTAGGGGTTTTTTTTATTTTGGGGGGGCTTTTTTATTTTGATAGGGCTATTAGATTAGGAGTAATTCATTTTTATTTTTGATAATTGCACTGGATTTGAAGAAATACTTACCTTTTACTTCTGCAAAACCGGATTGCCGATCTCAGCCTCAGTTCCTCGGTACAGACGTCAGAAATGACAAAACCGGCTTCCTCCAATCATGGCATGCACCCCAGAGCGTCCAGCTCGTGATGCCTGGATGTGATTGGAGGAAGCCAGTTTCGTCATTGCTGTGGTCTACAGCAGGAAGAAGGAAGGGGATTGTCGATCCGGCTTTGCAGGAGTAAAAGGTAAGTATTTCTTCAAATCCAGTGCAATATTAATTTTCATCAATGAAAGGGCCCGTTTTTAAAAGTATTTTTAAAAACCGGGCACTCATTGATGAAAATTGACCTTCACTTTAAGGTTACGTTAGGGTTAGGGGTTCATATATTTATTTAGTGTTAGTGATGTGGGAGGCCAGAGGTTTAACTTAGTATACTGGCGGTGACATATTAGGGGTTAATAACTAATGTAGGTGGTGGCGATATCGGGAGCGGCAGATTAGGGGTTAATAGTTTTATTTAGGTGGCTGCGATGTTAGGCGCAGCAGATTAGGGGTTAATAACATTATGTAGGTTGCGGCGATGTTAGGGGCAGCAGATTTGGGCTTAATAACATTATGTAGGTTGCGGCGATGTCGGGGGCAGCAGATTAGGGCTTAATAACATTATGTAGGTTGCGGCGATGTCGGGGGCAGCAGATTAGGGCTTAATAACATTATGTAGGTTGCGGCGATGTCGGGGGCAGCAGATTAGGGGTGTTTAGACGTGGTTTTTATGTTAGGTTTAAACATAACTTTTTCTTTCCCCATAGACATCAATGGGGCTGCGTTACAGAGCTTTTGTTTCCACAATCACAGGAAATCGTGCACGAGCACATCAAAACACTGCTTGTATTTGGGTGAGGTATGGAGCTCTACGCAACCATATCGCCTGTACAAGCCTGGTTTTACAAAAGCTGTAATAGCAGCGCTATAGGGAGGTGAAATACAGCCACTTTTGTGGCGGTCGTTAATTTCCCTATAGCGCTCAAAACTCGTAATCTATCTGATTCTAAATTATCCAAACTAAAAAAAGATATTCCTATTCTAATACCCCTATTAAAATAAAACCACCCCAAAAACAAAGCTCTTTTGCAGCCCATGAAAAAAAAAGAAAAAGAAAACACCCTGAAAAACAAAAACTAACCCAAAAATAGGTACTCACCATGGCTGAAGTCCGGCTAATCATCTTAATTCCAGCTGTGAAAGATCTTCATCCAGGCGGCTCCATCTTCATCCATCGTGGGACCATCTTCTATCTTCATCCCAGTGGATGATGCACGGAGGCGGATTGGTCATTGGCGACGTCCAGGCGACACGGAGGTCCTCTTCATGCAATCTGCGGCCGCACGCTGAAGATTGAATGCAAGTTAACCCTTTTATATAGGGGTACCCTTGCATTCCTATTGGCTGACGAATTCAAAGGTGTGTGTATGCTCTATGTGTAGCTACAGTGTATATATATATATATATATATATATATATATATATATACACACATATACATATTTTTATTTTTTTGTATTATTATTATTTACAAAGCTACAAATTTGCCATTTAGTGAATTTGTCCAAAATGTCAGTTATAATACATTAGCTTTTCTCCTAAGATAGTTAAAAGTTAACAGGAATAAGTTACATATACCTTACTAAATTATACTTAAAAAAAATAGTTTTTAAAGTCTATTTAACATTGATCAATACATAAAATAATATATAAAATAAACTAAGCATATTCAAATATCCATTATTTTAATGCATAGTCTAAATTCTGAAACAAGCTATACATATATATTTTATTTAATAGTCAAATGAAGTATGCCAAGCCTATTCTGCACCAGCTGTTGGCACTATATTAAGTGATTATACCTAAAAAAAAATCCTCGTGATCAACATGAAGGCAGCAATTGTACCTAGTTAAAACAACAAACACGGTAAGTTATGTTTCAATAAAGTTTAGGAGGATTACCCTGCCCATGCAAAAAAAAGCTTGTCCAATGCATTAAACGTGTCTTGAACGCACTCCAGAAATGAGCTTGGATCAGAGCCCCTGAGCACCAAGCCTCTCCTCCCTCAGCTCTACATGTTTTTAAATTTAATTTTCATACTCACAAACAATTGCCATTGGAAATCCCCTATCATCCGCCTATTCCCAGGCAGATATACATAAAATGGCTGCGCCTTCCTCTGTCATGGATAAAAAAACTTGGCACAGAAATAGGCCGCATAATAATGGATGTTTGCAGAACATTAACACAATTGTTGGATTAAAATGTATTCATGTATGAAATAATACCCGCATTTTGTGTGGAAATAGCAAAGTAAAAGGTCTGCAGCAATGCAAAGTTTACAAAAGTTTCCACTGTGGCCTTTGTCATGTTTACGCCTTGGCGTCCTCACTTGGCGCCTCACCCAGCGGTCTGTAAACGCGATTGTTTCTTTCTTTTTAATGACATTTACCGGATCAAAAAGTGGTGTTAATTCGATCAGAAAGCTCTACCCTCTTCAACAATGGTAGAATAATTTCTCCTGAAGTTTGTTAAATTGACCAAAATTAGGCAAATGAATAGAGAGGGCTGGGGTGGCTTTGGCTGCGTGCTGTCCCCTTCTTGCAGGTGACATTGAATAATAAGACATGTTACAGACCAGCTGCATTCCGCTTTATTTCCCTTTCTGTTTAAAAAAAAGAATTTTAGGCTGATGAAACTATTCACACTTTCTCAATAGGACATTTTCTTATAGGATAATAGGCTACAAATTGAGCCTCTGCAAGAAAAGGGGAGTGCGTCATGGAGGCCTCGTGTGCCAAAAAGACTGCAGGAGCCGCCAAGACGCCCAAATCCTCGTGTGCCAGCCTCAGTCCCACACCTGCCGGTGTGTCCGAGCAAATAAAGAAGTGTAAACAAAAAGCTTGCCATCTCTCATAAAGATAGACGTGTCACCAAGTCGTGTGAGAAATCCCCAGAACAAACGTCTCGAGAAGGTCTCCCTTGAACTTGGCGGAACAGCCTATTAAAGGCTTACTTAATTGCTTTAACGACTCTGGACAGGCTTTATAAAACACAGTCATGTGGTTATGGATAAAATCGGCATGTGTATGTTGCATACAGGCTGTTGTGGGAGTAAAGTAGTTGTTTATTTGCTTCCCATGTGAGGGGAAGCTCTTGCGCGCACTGCGCCACGGCCAAGCACTAAAGCAGATGATGATTCCTCAGGGAAGGAACTTCGCTCAGCCTAACTTCTAGGGAGGGAAAGTCGTTCAAGTTACCACAGTTAGTAATAATAATCAAGTAGTAATAATAATAAAGTATTAAAGTGTTATAAATAATGTAATTTATCAGAAATTATAAGGCTCTGTGGCTGTTAATTCACACAGTGTGTGTATGTATGTAAATTGTGTCACTATTTTTAACATAATCAGAATATAATAATCAGAAATCATCACATAGTATAATTAAATAATATGTTTATCGTTTTCTGTGTTGTACTGGAGTAACATGACTAAAAAGTATACAGTGTGGTTTGAAAAGTGATCATTATGTTTTAACTGGACCTGTTATTGTTAAAATGTATTTCCCATTTGGTTATTAAAGGGATACTAAACTGCTGGATTGGAATAATAATAGCACAGACACACACACATATACAAGCTGGGTTGGATTTGATTATTAAATGGACACTAAAACTCAATATTTTTAACAAGCACATTAATCTAAAGGTAGTTTTAGATCATTTTAATACTTTTGTATACATAATACCATCAGAAAAATAGTACAGTACTGTAATCAGAAAGTAATAGTTGTTTTGAGTATTTGCATTTTAGAAAAAAAAGGCAGAGACAGAGAAGATTTTGATTTACAGGCAGGGAAAATAGTAATTTTGGATAATTTTATTTTTAAAAAAATGTTAATTAAAAAGTGTGGATATCACACACACACACACATATACTGTGTATATATATATACAGTATATATATATATATATATATGTGTGTGTGTGTATATATATATATATATATATATATATCAATATATATATATGTGTGTGTGTATGTATATATATATATAAATTTCCCAGAAAAGATAAGCACAGTCTTACGATATAGTCACAGCCGCCAGGGTGCGCTTCCTGTTAGTGTAGACAATTCCCATAGAAAAAAGGCACTCACTGGACTTTAGCACAGTATCCAAAAATTTAATTCATATTCAGAAACATCTCGTAACAGACATAACGTTTCGGTGTTATTTCAACACCTTTGTCAAATGTCAAGTTTACAGAATAAATAAACATATCCCCATAGAAATTCCTACACAATTTCTATGGGGATATGTTTATTCTGTAAACTTGACATTTGACAAAGGTGTTGAAATAACACCGAAACGTTATGTCTGTTACGAGATGTTTCTGAATATGAATTAAAATTTTGGATACTGTGCTTGTGCTAAAGTCCAGTGAGTGCCTTTTTTCTATGGGAATTATATATATATATATATATATATATATATATACTAGTCACTTATCTGCTGCATTGGAATAATAATAATACACACAAACACATCCATACTATGATACATAAGGGGTGTCCTCGATTGTTCAACCCTGACATTTCTATTCTGTTAGAATAGAAAGTTTAATTAAGGCATCAGGGAGGCAGCAGAGGTAGTTTTGCAGTTGTGGTCAGGATGAATGATATTATACTTAAAGGGACAGTCTAGTAAAAAAAAAAAAACTTTCATGATTCAGGTAGGGCATGTAATTTTAAACAACTTTCCAATTTACTTTTATCATCAATTTTATCAACAATTTTGCTTTGTTCTGTTGGTATTCTTAGTTGAAAGCTAAACCTAGGAAGCTCATATGCAAAATCCTTAGCCCTGAAGGCCGCCTCTTATCTGAATGCCATATAGATAACATTGTGTTCATGCACGTGGAGTTACCTAGGAGTCAGCGCTGATTGGCTTAAATGCAAGTCTGTTAAAAGAACTGAAATAAGGGGGCAGTCTGCAGAGACTTAGATACAAGGTAATCCCAGAGGTAAAAAGTATATTATTACAACTGTGTTGGTTATGCAAAACTGGGGAATGGGTAATAAAGGGATTATCTATGTTTTTAAACAATACAAATTCTGGTGTAGACTGTCCCTTTAACAGAAGAAGCATTCAATAATGGCATTTAGTCATGAATTTTAGGGTGTTTATGAGAACAAATTATGGGTTTCTTGAATGCTGTTTTGTGGCTAAACTGTTTCCATTGAGTCATTAAAAATTACCAAAGTTCCAGACAGCTAAAAGTAGTTTTTGGACCCATTTTAGTACTATGTTTCCATTGAAATATTTTGAGCAGTGCGTGCAGTCTTTTCATGTATGTGTAAATTAATGTTGTGTTAAAGCTTTAATACCATGCCAGATTTCTCAAAAATTGCACCATAACATGTTTTTTGCTATGGTAACCAAACCTTACTCTATAAAAGCTATGGTTAACGCCTGCAATCCTTACATCACTTCTAGAGAGAAACACTGGAGTTATGTAGGATACAAAACAAAGATGAATTGAATTTATGAAAAATTATTTAAAGGTACACTGAACCCAATTTTTTTCTTTCATGATTCAGATAGAGCATGACATTTTAAGCAACTTTCTAATTTACTCCTTTTATCAATTCATTCTCTTGCTATCTTTATTTGAAAAAGAAGGCATCTAAGCTTTTTTTGGGTTCAGACCTCGGGACAGCACTTTTTTATTGGTGGATGAATTTATCCACCAATCAGCAAGGACAACCCATGGTTGTTCACCAAAAATGGTCCGGCATCTAAAATTTCATTCTTGCATTTCAAATAAAGATACCAAGAGAATGAAGAAAATTTGATAATAGGAGTAAATTAGAAAGTTGCTTAAAATGTCATGCTCTATCAGAATCACAAAAGAAAAAACTAGGGTTCAGTGTCCCTTTAAGGAAAAAAGGTTTTGGTTTTATTACATTTTTAAATGTAATGCTATGTGTAATATTTAGTGCTGCCTTAGGCATAGGCAAAGTGTGAATTTTAGAGCTATGTGTTTGATTATATTTTTATTTATAAATACATATTGATATTTAAATAGGAACATAACTCCAACCAGTCCCATTACATAATAATAAATGTATAAAGTTTGTGCGTTCAGTGGAAACCGGGTGTAATTTTCCTCTTTTCCGCTTCTATTATTTTCTATGTGATGCATCATTTTTTTCGGGAGCTAGGTAATGATGGAAAATGCACCATCAAAAAAAACTTTTGATAAGCGTAATGGCTTCCGACAGCAGTTTTTTCTTTTTACGACCTTGTGCAAAACTAGTTAGGGCTCATAGGAAACAAGCGCTTAGTTTGGTAAGTAGACATAAAATAAACTGTTAGATCTGTTTGTTTTTGATGAAATATGTGCATAAGCAAAAAAAATGTTTGCAGTCAGTGCTCTTCTGAACTATACAATAGGTCCGGTTCAATCAACGGCAACTGCAGAGGGTCTCACTGCAACCATTAATTAGTTGATCTACCCATATTTTTTTGGAGGTTGCACAGGTTTTCATGCATGTATCTACCTATAACAGTGGTTAAACACAAAATGGAGCATGCTACATCATTGCAGTATGCAGATGTAATTCCTCTAATCTATAATGGTGCACTAAAAATTGCATGACTGTGTACAACTAATCCAATAACGCTATAGTTCATTGGCTGATAGGGACAGCTCACACAGAAAGGGTTGATTTATTCAGTACAGGGACATCTATTTTTTTAAAAACAAATCACTGTAATACATTTTAACATTCTATTCTATTTTGGTGCAAAGCAAAGTTTTCAGTATAATGTCCCTTTAATGTAGGATGTTAAAGGGACAGTCTAGGCCAAAAAAACTTTCATGATTCAGATAGAGCATGTCATTTTAAACAATTTTCAAATTTACTTTTATCACCAATTTTGCTTTGTTCTCTTGGTATTCTTAGTTGAAAGCTTAACCTAGGAGGTTCATATGCTAATTTCTTAGACCTTGAAGGCCACCTCTTTTCAGAATGCATTTTAACAGTTTTTCACCACTAGAAGGTGTTAGTTCATGTATTTCATATAGATAACACTGTGCTCGTGCACGTGAAGTTATCTAGGAGAAGGCACCGATTGGCTAAACTGCAAGTCTGTCAAAAGACCTGAAATAAAGGGGAAGTTTGCAGAGGTTTAGATACAAGATAATCACAGAGGTTAAAAGTATATTAATATAACTGCGTTGGTTATGCAAAACTGGGGAATGGGTAATAAAGGGATTATCTATCTTTTAAAACAATAAAAATTCTGGTGTAGACTGTCCCTTTAAGAGCCATATCCTGATTTGTTTGCATCCCAGTAAAGTTATTGTTGCATATAAATTGGTTTTATATACAGACCTTTGGATATAAACTATCAATTTGTAAATGTTTCAATGGATATTAAAAAAAATTACAGGAAATTCAAGTTTGTGCACAGCTGGTCCCTATGGAGAAATTGTTCACAGACTGATAAGAATAACAGCTAAAGGAGCATCCATTAAAATAAGTTATATATTTAAAATGCCCCCATTAGGTGCCATTGTGGAATGACTAGGAACAGCATATTAGTTTTGCTTAGTGCTAGGTCAGTGAGTCTACTAAAATACAAAAGGAATTATGCAAACTGATATTGATAGTACTGTTCTATGTTCACAAATAATTGATTAAATCAATTGTCTGCAATAAACCGTGTCACATATTATAAACAATAAGCTGCAGTATCATATAAGGTACCCTAGTCCGGGGGCACTCGATGCCCTCCAGTTATTTATTTCACAGTATGATGTCTCATTAAGCTCCTGGTAGCTTTACCAAGATTCTCCACCAGCCACCCTGGCAAATACATTTTTTTGTAGGATCTTATATCAGCACTAACCCCACCCTCCCCCTTTCTCTCCAAACTTAATCCCCAGTGCAGGCCCTGAGCTGAGGCGCTTTATAAACTGAGCTCCCAGTTTGAGGGGCTGCAGTGCACCTGATCTCTCGTGAGCCTCCGCACTAACTGCAGCATGGACTTCGCAGCAATGGGACAGCACTCCGTAGGGATCGCCAAGCTCAAGGAGAGGAGAGTGAGTGCTCTGCAAACTATTACAGTTCGGAGCGCATGGCGGTGCATTGTCTGGCATACACTGTAGTGCACACTGTAGCATATTACTAGGCAGTGGCACGGATGGAGCGCATCATCATTGTATTAGGTGACAAGCAGCACATGGGGAATTGTTATTGAGTTACACATAAAGAAGGGCGCGTTCACAGCGCATCCTCCTGCAGAGAAGATACCCACGTAGAACATAATGACAGCTCTGCTACACGCTGCAACACTTTATTGGTTACCCATAGCGCATATTTATATAATAGTTATTTAAGGTCTGTGTAATAGTGTTCCTCTTATGATTACATGCAACATATTTGTTAACTGGCTCCACATTTTGCCATGAAATTATGTTCTAGCTGCCATGCTGCAATATATCGAGTATTTGCCCCCTTTTATATACAATGCGTTTAAAGCCATGGTTTTTATAAATGTATTCTATTGTGTTTTGTTGTCTCCCAGAGAACTCCAGTTTCCCATAAGGTTATTGAGAAAAGAAGAAGGGACAGGATAAACCGCTGCCTTAATGAACTAGGCAAGACTGTGCCTATGGCATTAGCCAAGCAGGTGAGTCTGTAATCCAATTTATATTTTATAGAATGTTGGTTCGTTATTGTACTTGGCAACTTGCCTATAATTCTGATAGCCAATGTGAGATAAATAAGAGGTATATATAAATGATATGAAATAGTTATGTACCTTAGTTTCATATAAATTCTTGTGTGAATGATTCAATGTTACAGAAAATACAAGTAAAGTGCTTTTGTAAATATGATGTACAAATACTAATCATACTTAATTGACAACTGCTTGATTAACTAATATCTGAGCTGTGCATTTAACCAGAGTCATTTGTTGTTTTCAGAACTCTGGGAAACTAGAAAAAGCAGAGATTTTGGAAATGACTGTTCAGTATCTGAGAGCTTTACATTCGGCTGATTTTCCCAGAGGAAGAGATAAAGGTTGGTAAATTTTGACTAGTGACTGTTGACCCTTATACAATACATAAATATATGTGCTATTTATATATAGACTTTTTGTTGTTACTGCTAGTTACCTTCCAATGGTAATGTAATCTAGTCATATGTATATTTGGTGCAAATAATTACTTAGGTTTTTTAGCTCTACATAAATGAATTAGTTTTTTACTGCAGTTAAATTATAATATATATTACTATTTGAATTGTTAGTCTCAGGGCAAGATAATTTGGTTTAAGTTTGTGATAACCACAAGTTGTTCAGCTTAAATGGAAATAATAGTGCAATATGCTAAAAGATTTTACTATCATAATACTGGATGCATCCAACTATTTACTAAGGTTAAACCCAAAGTCAGCTCTGGAGCAGCAATATACTTTTGCACCTGCATGGGCATGAGTTAGTGATTGGTGACTATGCAGATATTCCGCACCTTATTGGCTCACCCGCAGTGTCCAGATGAGAAGTGGAACATTAGTCTGTGTCTCGCTATGGGCCGGATTCTTTAAAACTCTCTGGTCTGGGAAGATTATCTTATATGTTATGTTGGTAGTGCAAGGTCCTTTAAACAATTTTATAAAGCCACATTTTAGCTTGACAGCTGTTTATCTTAATATGCTGGTTTCTGAATGGGAAGGAAAGACACATACAATAAATCGTAATGTTTAAAAGAAACCCTAAAGATTTTGTGTGATTCATCTCAAGTATTTTATCATCACGCCCATATTGATGAGAAGAACATTTTTAGGTTCAGATATTTGTTTGCTTATCTTGTTAGAGAACTTGGTTAGCTGCTTATTAATCTAGTATGTCCTTTAACCACTTATATATTTCTCTTCTTAACAACAGATCTTTTGTCAGAGTTTGCCAATTATTTTCATTATGGCTACCACGAGTGCATGAAAAACCTGGTTCATTATCTGACAACTGTGGAAAGGATGGAAACGAAGGATACAAAATATGCCCGAATTGTTGCCTTCCTACAGTCTAAAGCTCATCTAAGCACAGAGCCGCTGTTTAGCTCTCTACAGGAGGTGGACGTTTCTTGTCAGTTGCACTCTGCTCCATCTGACTACCCAAGTGACTCTTCCTTTGCACAGGGCTCAGGTGGCTCTTTCTCATGGCACAGTACTGCAAGAAGCCCCACACTCAATTACCTCACTGGTCCTACTACAATGTCTCTTCCGTGCAGCCCTCCTCAGCAGCCACAGCACGGCAGCTTCTTATCCCCCATGCAGGGTCTGGACCGACACTACCTCAACTTGTTAGGACATTCACACCCCAACAGCTTCAGCATGCACAGTGCACAGCACCCTGCTGTACTGTGACCGCTGCTCTGGGACTCGGGGATAGCGCTGGAGACATTTTGGCCAGAAGGGGATAGCGGCCAGCACCTGTTTGCTGTTAAAAAATGAACAGATTTTGCCTCTCATTTATAAATCTTGCAGTAAGAACCAACAGTAATCAGAAATATTTTTTGATAATTTATTCTATGTCGGGTAAAAAAAAGCTGGGAGATTTTGTTAGATGGTTTAATGATTGAGGGTAACCTAAGGTACGGCTTTAGACAATATCTAACACTCTGTCAAGGCAATTACTGTACACATGCACTTAAAGGGACACTGAACCCAAATTGTTTTTTTTTTCGTGATTCAGATAGAGCAAGCCATTTTAAGCAACTTTTCAATTTACTCCTATTATCATATTCTCCTCATTCTCTTGGTATCTTTGTTTGAAAAGCAAGAATGTAAGTTTAGATGCCGGCCCATTTTTGGTGAACAACTTGGGTTCTTGCTGATTGGTGGATTAATTTAACTGACCAATAAACTAGTGCTGTCCAGGGTTCTGTACCAAAAATAGCTTAGATGCCTTCTTTTTCAAATAAAAATAGCAAGAGAACAAAGAAAAATTGATAATAGGAGTAAATTAGAAAGTTGCTTATAATTGCATGCTCTATCTGAATCCCAAAATAAAAAAAATGGGTTTAGTGTCCCTTTAAAGGGACAGTAAACACCTTGTAATTACAAGACATTGCTGTTATGTTTGTTATTGAGTAACATATCAGGCAGGTGTTAATGTTTTTAAAACAAATTAATATCCCTTTTAATGCAATTGTTTTTGTTTTCAATAGCCAAACTCCAACCACCATTTACCTTAGTATTAGAGGGGCCAATTTCGGCTTTAGTCCTCAGGCAACAAGGATAGTCATAAAGTTAGTATAAAGTAAATTGTTTTGCAGTTGCTATATTATAAAGCCAATGAGGGATGGATATGCAGCAGAGTTAGCCTTGAGAAGTTAGCAGGGTGCATTTCAAGTTTTGTGAATTCGAAATAGCTAATTTACATTAAAAGGGGGTAAAATAAATAATGAAATTATATTGCAAGGTTGTTTCATTATGCATAACTAAACAATGTATACACAAATCTCAAGGTGTTTACTGTCCCTTTAAAATAACCACAGTGTAATTTTTTTGAGGCTGTCAAAACTGCTAGACATTGTTACAAGATAATCATTTCTAAATGCCTACTGCTCTTCTAAGAATAGCCTTTATCTTCTGTAAGGAAGAGCTTTTTGTCTCCAGTTGCTTAAAAAATATGTATTTTGTATATATTTGGGATGACTGTAATTTAGACATTAATTTATTCATATGCTGCATGTTTGCAGAATGATGTGGACTTTATAAACGTAGATATTTTTAAATACCATTCAAGTTGCAATAAATGTGTTTTATTTTTGAAATGGCCTTGTGTTTGGTTTTGTAAATCACTAGTTTACACAGTTTTTATCACTATCTAGACGTTAATTTATGTAAAAAAGAATGCAAAACTCTTAAAACAAAATTAGAACATTCTATTCAGTAATGCGCACAGTTTCAAGGTCTAAGTTTTTTTCCATACCTACTGAAATTTGACAGTTCCTCTGGTGCATTAGTGACAAAGCCTATTAAAACCATATAGTACCCAGGTGATATACTGAACTCAGTAAATGGTATAATTGCCCCACCACTTAAAGACGAAGAGCACTTTGAGGTTGTAATATAAACATTTTAATTATGTATAGGAAGGGAAAAAATATTTTGCATGTGCTGTGAAATGCAACAAGTTGAGAAAAAACAAAAAAAAACTGCTACATTTTAGACATCTATTGCTTAGTAGTGGGCAAACTAATTTACAGCACTAAATTACCACACTACAAAAATGGGCCGGCTCCTAAACTTACATTCAAATAAAGATACCAAGATTGGATGTACATTTAGTTTATAAGCAGTTTTTACAAATAAATCATTTTTATTCATTTAACATATTTATTTTGTATTTGCATAGAACAACTGCAGTATGAAAGAAACAAGTTCGCATATATAGTTCATTTATTTTTTTTATTTGCATGACAGAGATTACAATAAAGGGACATGAAACAAAATTGTTTTTTCATAATGCAGATATCTTTCTAATTTACTTATATTATCAAAATTGCTTCATTCTCTTGGTATAATTTGTTGAAGGTGTGCTTTTCAGCAAATGATATCAAGAGAACAGAGCAAAATAGATAATATAAGTAAACTGGAACATTGTTTAAAATTGCATGCTCTATCTGAATCATGAATATTTAATTTTTGACTTTCCTTTCCTTTAAAGCAATTTATTACAGGATGAGCATGATTGTGTACATCTCGCCTGTGGGATAGAAGTTTATTAAAATAACTAATACAATTATATTTAAAGTACCCTTTTTAAGACACCTTTCATAAGGTTTGGTTTTATTGGATCACATTTGACTCTATATAATTCAGGAAACATTTATAATATACTCCCTTCACCACGCAATTCCTCACTTCCATTTATTAAAAGCTACTATGTGGCCTTTAAGTGGTCCAGGAAATCCCAATAAGTGTGTCTTGGTCAGAGGGCATTTATTTCTTATTTCTCTATTGTTTTTCTTACTTTCTACCTTTCTCATATTCTACTTTTCCCTTCTTTAAATCAAGGCTGTCTTACCTTACTTTACATGGAATAAATTGGCTTTTATCCTGACTCTTCCCTATTTATCTTAGCATGAAGCCAAATAAAGCTGGTTGGTAAGAGTTAAAGGGACACTGAACCCACATTTTTTTCTTTCAAGATTCAGATAGAGCATGATATTTTAATCAACTTTCTACTCCTATTATCAAATTTTCTTCATTCCCTTGGTATATTTATTTGAAATGCAAGAATGTAAGTTTAGATGCCGGCCCATTTTTGGTGAACAACCTGGGTTGTCCTTGCTGATTGATGGATAAATTCATCCACCAATAAAAAAGTGCTGTCCAGAGTTCTGAAACCCCAAAAAAGCTTAGATGCCTTCTTTTCAAATAATGATAGCAAGAGAACGAAGAAAAATTGATAATAGAAGTAAATTAGAAAGTTGCTTAAAATTGCATGCTCTATCTGAATTGCGAAAGACAAAATTTGAGTTCAGTGTTAAGTTCAGCACTTAGTCTGAACTTCAAATGAGTAGTAGATTTTTGTTAAATAAATTTCAAAGTTATGTCTATTTCCACTCCCCCTGTATCATGTGACAGTCATCAGCCAATCGCAAATGCATATACGTATATGCTGTGAATTCTTGCACATGCTCAGTAGGAGTTGGTGACTCAAAAAGTGTAAATATAAAAAGACTGTGCACATTTTGTTAATGGAAGTAAATTGGAAAGTTGTTTAAAATTGCATGCTCTATCTGAATCATAAAGTTTAATTTTGACTTGAGTGTCCCTTTAAGTAGAGAATGTCTACCAAATATAATTATATTACAGATTCGACGAATACATCCATCTTAATCCTTTTTTCTATATACTGCAAAATGCTGTAGTTTGATGTTTATCGTTAATGATATTGTCGTTTGGCCTTAAATCAAATTGTATTTTAGACGTTCTTGTATTTTCTCATGCAATTATAATATTTCAATAAAAATTATTTAATCTAAAGTACACTTTTTAGATTAAACAAAGCTAAAATGATTTTAATGTACATTTTTTTAAATTTTTAGTAGTGCACAATTTAAGTTTCAATTTTCTATTAAGACAGAGCTGAAATGAAGAATGTCCTACTTCTTTATAAACTAAAACCCTAGTGACAACATATAACTTTAACCTCTTGTCTGTGCTTTCTTATTTAATCTATATGAGAAATAAATCCTTAACATCCTGGCTGCAACACATTTCTATGCCAAGCTGTAAGGGACCAATTTATCCATTCATTTTAGCAAAAAGGTTAAAGGGACATGAAACCCAATATTTTTCTTCTCTGATAACCATATCACAAAATAACCCAACTGCACCGTCCTGATACTCCATCAAAAAGTAATAGGAACATGAAACAGAAAATTTTCTTTCATGATTCAGATAGAGAATTCAATTTTAAACAAATTTCTAATTTATTTCTATTATCAAATTATCTTTGTTCTCTTGGTATCTTTTCTTGAAAAGTAGGGACATACGCTCAGGAGCGTGCACGTGTCTGGAGCACTAGATGGCAGCAGTTTTGAAAGAATGTTATGCTAAAGCACTAGATTGCAACACTATTTCCTATCATGTAGTGCTCTAGAAACCTACCTAGGTATCTCTTCAACAAAGAATGCCATGGGAATTAATCAAATTTTGATAATAGAAGTAAAATGGAATCTTTTTATAAAATGTTATTCTCTGTCTGAATCACAAAATAAATTTTTTGGGTTTCATAAAACTTAAATATATAAACTATGGGTAATCTTATCTGCGCTATAAAATCATTTGGTAATCACTTTTGCCATTTCTCATTCACCAATGTCATCATATCCAGAAGCACAATCTGTCTATCATAGGCACAGGTGAAATATGTTAATAAATATACTCTCTATGAAAAGTGCTGTCAATATGAATTTAAGCTAAAACTACTCACAAAAAATACATTATTTTTTGTTTTCATTTAGCTCAGCTAATTCACAACTATATAGATATTTCTAATCGCATTTTAAAATTGAAAACCAAATTACCCCATGTGAAAATTGTTCTTTAAAAAACCCACTGATTTAATTTCAACAATTTGGTTCATGGTATTACAGATCCATTTAATATTGATAGAACTTGAGGGCCTAATAATGAAAACTTGGTCAGGTCAGACATGAAAAACCATGTCATCACTCACAAGGGCGGCCCCCAGGAAATGATATGTCTGTCCCTGCGAGTTGCAAGATATCTTATAGAAAGTAGACTTGTGCATGATAGAAAAATTAGTTTCGGTTCGGATCGATTCGGATTTTTTAAAATTTCGGATCGATTCGAATTCGGAAAAATTCGAATGAATTTGTTTCGGATTCGTTTCGGATTCATTCGGATTCGAATAAATTTGTCTGGATTCGGTTCGATTCGGTTCGGAAATTCGGAATTTTGGTAAGTGTTAGGTGGGATATGCTGTGTATTAGACTAGTATTATGTACTGTATATTAGGTGTAACCCATAGCAGAGTGATATAACCTAATATACTGTACAATACTAGTGTAATCCATGGCCATCCGAATCTACCAAATAAATCCGAACTAATTCGGATTTATTCGGTAGATTCGGCACTATTTCAATTTGGAAATTCGAATCGATCCAAATTTAACGAATTCGGACGAATTTCCGAATCGATCCGAAACGAATCGCACATGTCTAATAGAAAGTAATGGAGCTTTCTTTAAAGGGAAACTAAGCTGGAAGAGCAAAGTTAACAGAGGGCACAATTTAAAAATGATTATCCTGCGGCCAATACAAATCAGATTACTCTATTACGTGTATAGTACCTTACAATGGCCTCTATTTTCGTATACGTGTTTTTCTATAAGGGTAATAAGTGTTTTGCGTATTTTTACACAAGCTTGTTACCTTTCAGTGTATGAGAAAAAACAGTGAAAACTGTAGGGGGAAAAGTAAAGAGAATAAGCCAGACCTGGTGGAGAAATTTCAGACACACCCCCATGGAGCGCCCCTGTTCAGCCCTCTAGCAGAGACGGTGAAAATCATTTTACAATATGAAAAACATTGTGCTTTGAGTTTTGTATTATTTACACAGGTGTCACGGTGTTTTTTGCATGTGCAGTGTAGTTTTATTACAATTTGTACTGTGCAATTAAACAATATAATTTTGTAACGCATATTTTTTAATTCAATTTCAGTTATTCGTTTTATACAAATTCTAAAATAGGATTTTTTGTGAGTCCGTTTGTAATGTATGCACCCCCTTCACCTGTTTGTGAGACACACTGTTCTTAAAGGGATATGAAATTCAAAATTTTTATTTCATGATTCAGATAGACCACGCAATTTTACAAACTTTTCTGCTATTATCACTTTTTCTTTGTTTCTTGGTATCTTTTGTTGAAATGTATCTCTCCAACAAAGAATATCATTGGAACTAAACAAATCTGATAAAAGAAGTAAATTGGAAACTTTTTTAAAAAAAATGATATGCCTTGTCACAAAAGAATTTTGGGTTTCATATCACTTTAATGTAAAAAAACTGTCTTTAGAGAAATTTGACAATGGGTTCAAAGTTCTGGTGAGATTTCTTAGAAAATCTCACAAGCCCAGAGCGCTTTACATAATTGGGTTCTAAATAATGACTGGACTTATTATTAATCATTAATATGGTGAACCTTCTAGCTCATATTTCTCAGCTTATGCTTAGATAAAATATGTCAGATCAGGTTATCTAGATGAGAGGGATAGATTCACAATATATTATGACATAAACATGTTATTTTCCTACCAAAGAATTTATGACTTGATTTCTCTTTATTCTCCTTTTTTTGTTATATAGTATTCAAAGCCCCCCCAATAAAAAAATCTTGCTTTTGTATAGTCAAATCGTAATAAAAGACATGAAAGGGGCAATCTGTTATTTCTTGGGCTGCACCCTTGAATGGTTAAGAATAAACATAATCACTCCCATGAAATCAAAGGTCCTATGCTGGTCTAAGGAACAAAGCTACGTAGTTCCCTTCTTGCAAGCCAAGCGTCTTGAGTATGGAAAGAACTCTCCTTCTCCTTAATACAGAGCTCACTTGTGATCCTATCATCCTGCTCCAATCACACCGCCACATTCTATCCCAAAGCCATTGGGACTTGTGATAGTGTGAGATATGCAGGTGCCTCTCTGGCAGCTGCCGTCAGTGCAGGGAAGATGCACTAATCTCATCTCTCTAACACCAAAAGAGGAATAAACAGGCTAATATAGAATGCTTAAAAGCATATAGTACAATCTGTTTTTACTACCAAAAGGTATTTGCTTTGGGGGATTTTAAACCAAGTTAAAATAACAAAGCAGTTATTAATTAGTAAGAATAATGACCCCCTTTACACAGAAACACTCACATTAAACAATGAAAGGTTTAATCATGAACATTTATGGTCAGTAAAACAATATATAAATACACAATTAATGCTATTTAGATTTTTTTTTTTAAATCCTTCATTGTTTCATAAGCATTGCCATTTATTTTATTTTGTGCTTCAAATTCTACACTGAAATATAGACCATATAGTATATGTAATAATCTACAGTTGGAGAGCTATGGTCATACAAAAATAATACATGTAGAATGTTAAACCAGGGGGAATAAATTAATAATTTGGTCTAAAGACGGTAAGACTTTATGTACCCCACAGAAAAGACATTGACATTTTGTGGGTCCTCGATCAGAACATCAACGGCTATTAAGTCTTTCCTGCCAGACATATATAGAGCAGTGATTAACCCCATACTGCTAGCCTCACAGGACATGTACTAATTGACATTAGCCAGAAATATGTTTTTTTGCTTGCACAATAACACCGCTGGAACTAAACTTTTAACGGAGGCAGGTTAGCGTGCATATTACAAGTTAGTGCACGAACGAAACCCGATGCACGCTAACGTCAGCACTTCATATATCGTCACCACATTAAAGGGACACTGAACCCAAATTTTTTCTTTCGTGATTCAGATAGAGCATGAAATTTTAAGCAACTTTTTAATTTACTCCTATTATCAAATTTTCTTCATTCTCTTGGTATCTTTATTTGAAATGCAAGAATGTAAGTTTAGATGCCGGCCCATTTTTCGGTTGTCCTTGCTGATTGGTGGATAAACTCATCCACCAATAAAAAAGTGCTGTCCAGAGTTCTGAACGTAAAAAAAAGCTTAGATGCCTTCTTTTTCAAATAAAGATAGCAAGAGAACAAAGAAAATTTGATAATAGGAGTAAATTAGAAAGTTGCTTAAAATTGCATGCTCTATCTGAATCACGAAAGAAAAAAAATTGAGTTCAGTGTCCCTTTAACTTCTCCCCATAGACTTCAATGGAGCACGCTTGCAAACCCAACAGATATAGATATATACAGATATATATAGATATATATTATATATTTAAAAATACGAAGAACATGAAGTGAAATATTTATATATAAACGCAGTAAAACATAATAAAAAAACATTAAAATTGAATAAATATTCATTTTATGTGTTGAATGTTTTTGTCTTGGAACTTGAACTCCAAAGTGTTTATATATATATATATATATATATATATATATATATATATATATATATATATATGTATATATATGTGTGTGTATATATGTATGTATATACAAATACAAACACATAAATACACATGTATATACATATATATATATACATATACACACACATCAAGACCCACACACACACACACACATACATACATACATATATATATATATATATATATATATATATATATATATATATATACACACACACACATTATAGCCCTTTCCAGTCAAACACCTTGTCATATACCATATACCTTTAACCCTTATGAAATTTTTTAAAATATTTATATGAATATTTTTTATCAGATACTGTTTATATGATTGTAACACTTCATTTTAATGAACTTATATTGTGCTTGGTGCAACTTTTTTTTACCCCTTACACTTTACGCTAGGTCTTCACTTGCGCTAAACCTGCTTTTTAAAAGCCCAATAGAGAAAACAATAGTAAATTAACTTTTATCTCTCCTACTCCCACTGGGAGTGCAATTACTTCTGATGGTTATATTCACATAGCTTTTCTTTATCCTATACTTAAATGTATGGTAAACTTTACATCAGGTCCAGAATCTAAGCAATATTTTAGATGGACTTTAATTGATCACTTGTAATAAATATGACATTCTAATCCCCCGTTCTCCTGCCGCCCACTTTAAAACTCATATTTTTTATGAGCTAACGGTTTGAGCTGTTCTCCAATCGGCTCTCTAGCTACAAAAAAAAGTGCAATACGGCTAAAGTATATAGCAGTTTTGAGAAAAGTCTGAACCGTTAGCTCACAAAAAAAATAAAGAATTTTGAAGTGCGCAGGATATTAAAGGGACACTGAACCCATTTTTTTTCTTTTGTGATTCAAATTGAGCATACAATTTTAAGCAACTTTCTAATTTACTCCTATTATCAATTTTTCTTCATTCTCTTGCTATCTTTATTTGAAAAAGAAGGCATCTAAGTTTTTTTTTGGTTCAGGTCCCTGGACAGCACTTTTTTTATTGGTGGATGAATTTATCTACCAATCAGCAATAACAACCCAGGTTGTTCACCAAAAATGGGCCGGCATCTAAACTTACATTCTTGCATTTCAAATAAAGATACCAAGAGAATGAACAAAATTTGATAATAGGAGTAAATTAGGAAGTTGCTTAAAATTTTCATGCTCTATCTGAATCACGAATGAAAAAATTTGGGTTCAGTGTCCCTTTAATATGTCACGGCTAAATTAAAATGTAAGTTACAGCGCATCTTCTTTAGAAGCGATCAATTAAAGTCCCCAATGTAGATATCGCTTATATTTCAGACATGATTTTAAAACAGTTAACGTTTACCATCTTTTTAATACACTACAGCAAAATGATCATTGGGAACAAATTAAGGCGGGCGACAAAAAGGGGTACACTATCCCTTTAAATTTGGGGGTGAAAATTGCAGTGGTAGTTTAATAGTAAACATTTTTAAAAATTTTTTTTTTTTTTACCATATTTATAATTACAAATATGTACAGAGTTTCCACCCTCTCTTTTGTAACATGAATGTTTGTTTTTTATACACGCCCAAATGACTGTTTTCTTTTCTCAAAAATTATTTATTTCCAGATTCGTTTAGTTCTAAACACAATATTATTATCTAAGGAAGCAGAACTTTGAGGAAGGAACAAAATGTTTTCAAATGCATTTCACAATCTGTTAATCTTACTACAAATAATGCACACTGGAAAATGTTAAAATCAGTATTAAAAGGACATGAAAGTCAATTTTAAATTTTTATTATTTTAGAAAAATCCAGTTTACTTCTATTATTAAATGTACTGGTATCCTTTGTTGAAGGGCATACCTAGGTAGATATAGGAGTGTGCACATGCATTGTTGTAAACATCTTTGTCATATAGTGCTCAAGACGGCACACTCCTGATCCTAGCTTTGTATGCTCTTCATCAAACAATAAAAGAGAATGTGTTAGATTTAATAATACAAGTAAATTGCAGTTATTTTTTTTAATTGCATGCTCAATCTGAAACATCAACAGTTACCTTTGACTTTCATTATCCCTTTAAAGGGATACAAAGTCGAATTATTATTTTGTTCCGTTGATTCAAATAATACAATTTCTAACAACTTTTCATTACTTCTGTTATCAAATTTACATTATTTTCTTAGTATGCTTTGCTGATGGAGCAGCAATGCACTACTGGGAGCTAGATGAACTCATCAGGTGAGCCAATGACAAGAGACATAAACATGCAGCAACGAATCAGCAGCTAGCTCCAAGTAGTGCATTGTTGCTCCTAAGCCTATCTAGGTATGCTTTTCAACAAATGATACAAAGAGAATAAAGTAAATTAGATTAAAACATAAATAAATTGTAAAGTTATTTAAAGGGACACTGAACCCAAATTTTTTCTTTTGTGATTCAGATAGAGCATGAAATTTTAAGCAACTTTCTAATTTACTCCTATTATCAAATTTTCTTTATTCTCTTGGTATCTTTATTTGAAATGCAAGAATGTAAGTTTAGATGCCTCCCCATTTTTGGTGAACAACCTGGGTTGTCCTTGCTGATTGGTGGATAAATTCATCCACCAATAAAAAAAGTGCTGTCCATAGTCTGAACCAAGAAAAAAGCTTGGATGCCTTATTTTTCAAATAAAGATAGCAATAGAACAAATAAAAATTGATAATAGATAATAAATTAGAAAGTTGCTTAAAATTGCATGCTCTATCTGAATCACGAAAGAAAAAAATTGGGTTCAGTGTCCCTTTAATATTGCATAGTCATTAAACTTTAACTTTGACTTAGTATATTCACTAATTAAACTGGACTAAGGTCTGATAAATTGGAATACAGTGCAAAAAGACGATTATTATAATGCAACACATTCCATATTTGTAAGGTGTTTTTTATTATGATTTCCTAAAGAAAACAACAGTGGAAAGTTGTTACTTCTACAGGATACTTGTGAGAAATCCCATGACCACTGGAATACATTTGCCGGTCACATTAAATAGTCCTTATGCGTTTTTTGCCAGTGATGAGCTGGATGCAGAGGGCTGCGCTGAGTTGCATGTGTGTTCTAAGAATGATTTGTAGTTTATGCGGCCGTCCATGTTTTGATCGTATCTGGACATGACGTGATAAACTTCATCTTCATCAAGCACAAAGTTGCAGAGCTTCAGGACGGATCGAAATTCAGGCAAAGACAAATACCCACTACTGTCCGTGTCCAGCTTCTTAAAGGCTCTGCGCAGCGTCTTCCATTCTCCTTGCAGCTGCTCAGTGGAAGAAATTAATGCAAAATTATGTGTCAATGTGGGTAATGCTTTTATCAAAATGTGGTAATAATTCACTAAATAGAGCAACATGGACAAAAATAACAGGCAAGAGCTCCAACTGGCTAATAGTAAAACCTCAGTGATAGTCAAAGGCTAAACTAAATAAGTTTGATCAGTGACAGCCTTTTAAGGGACATTAAACAGCAAATTAATGCTAACTATAATGATGCATTCAGAACAAAGATTAGCCTCAGAATACTATATAGATGCATTTTTAAAATGATATTAGTTGTTTAAATACTGAAAAAAATAAGTGTAAAATGTTAGCTTATATAAGGTACTTTAGTCCTTAAAAAGTAATGGACACTGCCATGTTGAAACTTAGGTTCCCTTTATCTAATCTCATCTGCTGGGGACAATTAGGAACAGATACAGTGTGCAAACAATGGTTGGTTGAAAAATGTTGCCACTCTTCAGAGGAGAGTCAAAGAGAACAACAACTTGCAATTGGCCACCTTAAATACATTTTCTCATGATTGGATGCACCTGTCTATGAAGTTAATGGGCTCACCAAACCAATTGTGTGTTCCAATTAATCAGTGCTAGGTAGTTACAGGAATTCAAATCAACAAAATGACAAGGGTGCCCAAATTTATGGACCTGTCTAATTTCATTTGATGCATATTGCACATTTTCTGTTAATCCAATAAACCTAATTTCACTACTGAAATATTACTGTGTCCTTCAGTTATTTGATAGATCAAAATGAAATTGCTTATCCAAACACCCAATTATTTATAAATGAAAATCATGGAAATTGTCAGGGGTGCCTAAACTTTTGCATACGATTGTACATATATTGTATATATACATACATACATTATAGAGCCCTTTCTACTCAAATACCTTTAAACATGAAAAATAATTTTTTATTACATTTTAATATTTTATTTGTTTTAATGTGTATGTACTGTAAATAATTTACATTCCAATGTTCTTCACATAGTAGAAAACATTCTTAGTATTTAAAAAATAATTATATATATATATATATATATATATCTGTATTTATTCATATAGATACATAGGTATAATATATATATATATATATATATATATATATATTTAAATTAATCCAGTATTTATATATATATATATATATATATATATATATATATATATATATATATATATATATGTATATATATATATATATATATATATATATATAGAGAGAGAGAGAGAGAGAGAGAGAGAGAGAGAGAGAGAAATATATATTTAAAAATAAAAAAGAACATTTTCTTCTATGAACCGGAAGTCCTGAAGTTAGTTGCATCAGATGTTGCTCTCACGCAAATATTTAGCAAATATTTACTTTCAACTTGTAATACGTGAGCAAACCAGCGTGTATTAAAAGTTTACTTCTCGCTGTGTTTGCGTGCAAGCTACGTAACACGCCATTTGTAATCTGGCCCACAGTTGGGTATAACAATTGGATAGTTAAAAATTTTAACAAAAGCATCTCAACACTACTGAAACACTTTTAGCGTGCCCTATACTTTTAATGGACAGCAAAGAGAGCGCTATTAGTGCACTCATTGCGCTCATATTACAAGTGGCAAGTTAAGCGATGTGCTCTAACACAATCCTAAATACTGCTGTAAAATCTAGTGCTGTTTGATACCGGAAGTAAAACATTATCACTTGCTAGTTTGCATAACAATAAACTTGAAAATGCTATGGAAAGAAAGGATTTAAGTTACTGTATATTTACACTTAATACATAGGAAACAAAGGTTTAAAGGGACAGTGAAGTCAAAAACATAATTTATGTAAGAACTTACCTGATAAATTCATTTCTTTCATATTAGCAAGAGTCCATGAGCTAGTGACGTATGGGATATACATTCCTACCAGGAGGGGCAAAGTTTCCCAAACCTCAAAATGCCTACAAATACACCCCTCACCACACCCACAAATCAGTTTAACGCATAGCCAAGAAGTGGGGTGATAAGAAAAAAGTGCGAAAGCATAAAAAAATAAGGAATTGGAACAATTGTGCTTTATACAAAAAAATCATAACCACCACAAAAAGGGTGGGCCTCATGGACTCTTGCTAATATGAAAGAAATTAATTTATCAGGTAAGTTCTTACATAAATTATGTTTTCTTTCATGTAATTAGCAAGAGTCCATGAGCTAGTGACGTATGGGATAATGACTACCCAAGATGTGGATCTTCCACGCAAGAGTCACTAGAGAGGGAGGGATAAAATAAAGACAGCCAATTCCGCTGAAAATAATCCACACCCAAACTAAAGTTTAAATCTTATAATGAAAAAAAATGAAATTATAAGCAGAAGAATGAAAATGAAACAGCTGCCTGAAGTACTTTTCTACCAAAAACTGCTTCAGAAGAAGAAAACACATCAAAATGGTAGAATTTAGTAAAAGTATGCAAAGAAGACCAAGTTGCTGCTTTGCAAATCTGATCAACCGAATCTTCATTCCTGAACGCCCAGGAAGTAGAAACTGACCTAGTAGAATGAGCTGTAATCCTTTGAGGCGGAGTTTTACCCGACTCGACATAAGCATGATGAATTAAAGATTTCAACCAAGATGCCAAAGAAATGGCAGAGGCCTTCTGACCTTTCCTAGAACCGGAAAAGATAACAAATAGACTAGAAGTCTTTCGGAAATTCTTAGTAGCTTCAACATAATATTTCAAAGCTCTAACTACATCCAAAGAATGCAATGGTTTCTCCTTAGAATTCTTAGGATTAGGACATAATGAAGGAACCACAATTTCTCTACTAATGTTGTTAGAATTCACAACCTTAGGTAAAAATTTAAAAGAAGTTCGCAACACCGCCTTATCCTGATGAAAAATCAGAAAAGGAGACTCACAAGAAAGAGCAGATAATTCAGAAACTCTTCTGGCAGAAGAGATGGCCAAAAGGAACAAAACTTTCCAAGAAAGTAATTTAATGTCCAATGAATGCATAGGTTCAAACTGAGGAGCTTGAAGAGCCCCCAGAACCAAATTCAAACTCCAAGGAGGAGAAATTGACTTAATGACAGGTTTTATACGAACCAAAGCTTGTACAAAACAATGAATATCAGGAAGATTAGCAATCTTTCTGTGAAAAAGAACAGAAAGAGCAGAGATTTGTCCTTTCAAGGAACTTGCAGACAAACCTTTATCCAAACCATCCTGAAGGAACTGTAAAATTCTCGGAATTCTAAAAGAATGCCAGGAAAAATTATGAGAAAGACACCAAGAAATATAAGTCTTTCAGACTTTATAATATATCTCCCTAGATACGGATTTACGAGCCTGTAACATAGTATTAATCAAAGAGTCAGAGAAACCTCTTTGACTAAGAATCAAGCGTTCAATCTCCATACCTTTAAATTTAAGGATTTGAGATCCTGATGGAAAAAAGGACCTTGCGACAGAAGGTCTGGTCTTAACGGAAGAGTCCACGGTTGGTAGGAGGCCATCCGGACAAGATCCGCATACCAAAACCTGTGAGGCCATGCTGGAGCTACCAGCAGAACAAACGAGCATTCCTTCAGAATCTTGGAGATTACTCTTGGAAGAAGAACTAGAGGCGGAAAGATATAGGCAGGATGATACTTCCAAGGAAGCGACAATGCATCCACTGCTTCCGCTTGAGGATCCCTGGATCTGGACAGATACCTGGGAAGCTTCTTGTTTAGATGAGAAGCCATCAGATCTATTTCTGGAAGTCCCCACATTTGAACAATCTGAAGAAATACCTCTGGGTGAAGAGACCATTCGCCCGGATGTAACGTTTGGCGACTGAGATAATCTGCTTCCCAATTGTCTATACCTGGGATATGAACTGCAGAAACTAGACAGGAGATGGATTCCGCCCATACCAGAATTCGAGATACTTCTTTCATGGCCAGAGGACTGTGAGTCCCTCCTTGATGATTGATGTATGCCACAGTTGTGACATTGTCTGTCTGAAAACAAATGAACGATTCTCTCTTTAGAAGAGGCCAAGACTGAAGAGCTCTGAAAATTGCACGGAGTTCCAAAATATTGATTGGTAATCTCACCTCCTGAGATTCCCAAACCCCTTGTGCTGTCAGAGACCCCCAAAAAGCTCCCCAACCTGTCAGACTTGCATCTGTTGAAATTACAGTCCAGGTCGGAAGAACAAAAGAAGCCCCCTGAACTAAACGATGGTGATCTGTCCACCACGTCAGAGAGTGTCGTAAAATCGGTTTTAAATATATTAATTGAGATATCTTTGTGTAATCCCTGCACCACTGGTTCAGCATACAGAGCTGAAGAGGACGCATGT
The DNA here is from genome assembly GCF_027579735.1 of Bombina bombina. Lineage (NCBI taxonomy): Eukaryota > Metazoa > Chordata > Amphibia > Anura > Bombinatoridae > Bombina > Bombina bombina. The sequence goes on from NC_069500.1 coordinate 1,185,076,207, forward strand.
GAAAACGAGCAAAGGGGATCGCATCCGATGCAGCAGTCATAAGACCTAGAATTTCCATGCATAAGGCTACCGAAGGGAATGATTGTGATTGAAGGTTTCGACAAGCTGAGATCAATTTTAGACGTCTCTTTTCTGTCAGAGACAGAGTCATGGACACTGAATCTATCTGGAAACCTAAAAAGGTAACCTCTGTTTGAGGAATTAATGAACTTTTCGGTAAATTGATCCTCCAACCATGATCTTGAAGAAACAACACAAGTCGATTCGTATGAGATTCTGCTAAATGTGAAGACTAAGCAAGTACCAAGATATCGTCCAAATAAGGAAATACCACAATACCCTGTTCTCTGATTACAGACAGAAGGGCACCGAGAACCTTTGTAAAAATCCTTGGAGCTGTTGCTAGGCCAAACGGCAGAGCCACAAACTGGTAATGCTTGTCTAGGAAAGAGAATCTCAGAAACTGATAGTGATCTGGATGAATCGGAATATGCAGATATGCATCCTGTAAATCTATTGTGGACATATAATGCCCTTGCTGAACAAAAGGCAGAATAGTCCTTATAGTTACCATCTTGAATGTTGGTATCCTTACATAACGATTCAATATTTTTAGATCCAGAACTGGTCTGAAGGAATTCTCCTCCTTTGGTACAATGAAGAGATTTGAATAAAACCCCAGCCCCTGTTCCAGAACTGGAACTGGCATAATTACTCCAGCCAACTCTAGATCTGAAACACATTTCAGAAATGCTTGAGCCTTTGCTGGATTCACTGGGACACGGGAAAGAAAAAATCTCTTTGCAGGAGGCCTTATCTTGAAGCCAATTCTGTACCCTTCTGAAACAATGTTTTGAATCCAAAGATTGTAAATTGAATTGATCCAAATTTGTTTGAAAAAACGTAATCTGCCCCCTACCAGCTGGGCTGGAATGAGGGCCGCACCTTCATGTGGACTTGGGAGCTGGTTTTGTTTTTCTAAAAGACTTGGACTTATTCCAGACTGGAGATGGTTTCCAAACTGATATCGCTCCTGAGGGCGAAGGATCAGGCTTTTGTTCCTTATTGTGACGAAAGGAACGAAAACGATTATTAGACCTAAATTTACCTTTAGATTTTCTATCTTGTGGTAAAAAAGTTCCTTTCCCTCCAGTAACAGTTGAGATAATAGAATCCAACTGAGAACCAAATAATTTATTACCCTGGAAAGAAAGGGAAAGCAAAGTTGACTTAGAAGACATATCAGCATTCCAAGTTTTAAGCCATAAAGCTCTTCTAGCTAGAATAGCTAGAGACATATACCTGACATCAACTCTAATGATATCAAATATGGCATCACAAATAAAGTTATTAGCATGTTGAAGAAGATTAACAATGCTATGAGAGTTATGATCTGTTACTTGTTGCGCTAAAGTTTCTAACCAAAAAGTTGAAGCTGCAGCCACATCCGCTAAAGATATAGCAGGTCTAAGAAGATTACCTGAACATAAGTAAGCTTTTCTTAGAAAGGATTCAATCTTCCTATCTAAAGGATCCTTAAAGGAAGTACTATCTGCCGTAGGAATAGTAGTACGTTTAGCAAGAGTAGAGACAGCCCCATCAACCTTAGGGATTTTGTCCCAAAATTCTAATCTGTCAGACGGCACAGGATATAATTGCTTAAAACGTTTAGAAGGAGTAAAAGAATTACCCAAATTATTCCATTCCCTGGAGATTACTTCAGAAATAGCATCAGGGACAGGAAAAACTTCTGGAATAACTACAGGAGATTTAAAAACCTTATTTAAACATTTAGATTTAGTATCAAGAGGACCAGAATCCTCTATTTCTAATGCAATTAAGACCTCTTTAAGTAAAGAACGAATAAATTCCATTTTGAATAAATATGAAGATTTATCAGCATCAACCTCAGAGACAGAATCCTCTGAACCAGAGGAACTACTATCAGAATCAGAATGATGATGTTCATTTAAAAATTCATCTGAAAAATTAGAAGTTTTAAAAGACCTTTTACGTTTACTAGAAGGGGGAATAACAGACATAGCCTTCTTAATAGATTTAGAAACAAAATCTCTTATGTTAACAGGAACACTCTGAGCATTAGATGTTGATGGAACCACAACAGGTAATGTAACATTACTAAAGGAAATATTATCTGCATTAACAAGTTTGTCATGACATTCATTACAAACAACAGCTGGAGGAACAGATACCACAAGTTTACAACAGATACACTTAACTTTGGTAGATCCAGCACCAGGCAGCGTTTTACCAGAAGTATCTTCTAACTCAGTGTCAGTCTGGGACATCTTGCAATATGTAATAGAGAAAACAACATATAAAGCAAAATTGATCAAATTCCTTAAATGACAGTTTCAGGAATGGGAAAAAATGCCAGTGAACAAGCTTCTAGCAACCAGAAGCAATAAATTATGAGACTTAAATAATGTGGAGACAAAAATGACGCCCATATTTTTTAGCGCCAAAAAAGACGCCCACATTATTTGGCGCCTAAATGCTTTTGGCGCCAAAAAATGATGCCACATCCGGAACGCCGACACTTTTGGCGCAAAAAAAACGTCAGAAATGACGCAACTTCCGGCGACACGTATGACGCCGGAAACAGAAAAAAACTTTTTGCGCCAAAAAAGTCCGCGCCAAGAATGACGCAATAAAATGAAGCATTTTCAGCCCCCGCGAGCCTAACAGCCCACAGGAAAAAAAGTCAAATTTTAAGGTAAGAAAAAAATTGATTTATTCAAATGCATTATCCCAAATATGAAACTGACTGTCTGAAATAAGGAACGTTGAACATCCTGAGTTAAGGCAAATAAATGTTTGAATACATATATTTAGAACTTTATACAAAAGTGCCCAACCATAGCTTAGAGTGTCACAGAAAATAAGACTTACTTACCCCAGGACACTCATCTACAAGTAGTAGAAAGCCAAACCAGTACTGAAACGAGAATCAGTAGAGGTAATGGTATATATAAGAGTATATCGTCGATCTGAAAAGGGAGGTAAGAGATGAATCTCTACGACCGATAACAGAGAACCTATGAAATAGACCCCGTAGAAGGAGATCATTGAATTCAAATAGGCAATACTCTCTTCACATCCCTCTGAGATTCACTGCACGCTGAGAGGAAAACCGGGCTCCAACCTGCTGCGGAGCGCATATCAACGTAGAATCTAGCACAAACTTACTTCACCACCTCCATAGGAGGCAAAGTTTGTAAAACTGAATTGTGGGTGTGGTGAGGGGTGTATTTATAGGCATTTTAAGGTTTGGGAAACTTTGCCCCTCCTGGTAGGAATGTATATCCCATACGTCACTAGCTCATGGACTCTTGCTAATTACATGAAAGAAATAAAATTTTCATAATTCAGATAGCAAAACAGAGCTAACAAAATGACAGTTCTAAAATGGTTGCATAAACAAATGGCATGTACAATTACATTTCCTTAGTTTAGAGCTATATAATCTTCAGATAGAGTTACATACTATACTTTATATATTTTTATCTATGTATTCCATTTATTTAATAATTCATTTTGATACATAAGATAGATAGATAAATAGATCGATAGATAGATAGATAGATAGATGCATTCTTCTTTGGAAAGTACAATACATGGTCTAAATATTTTACCCTTCAAGCAATTAATGGGTTAACCTGAGAGTGTGTGGCAGAAACAGCCCTCTGAATCTTGTATCCGGGCTCAGTGTCAGTAATGCATGCAGCACTTTTCAGTGCACACTATTTGTTATTTCGTGCATGGCTAGTCATGCACATAATATAGGCGGGCACCCAATGCAAATTGGCAGTAACCTCATATCTTTCTCCTAGCATCCATGTATGTCTTTTTATTGCTACAAAGCCACATGCTAATCCATCATTACTGAAAAAAACTCCAGTCGTCTATACACAGCAGGTACTTTGCTTTTGTTTTATTTATTTATTGGCTGCCCATGTTGAATCTACTGCAGTGCTATAAATAAATATGCACATGTATAAAGCAAGGACTGAGCCAAATTCTGCTTGGACTAGATTAAAAATGTCTGGATTAAACAGGTGGGTACAGGGATTTTAAGAAAAGCCATACAAGTCTTAAGTTCAGATGTCAATCAAACAAACTAAATATATACAAAGGAACATGGCAATTTGACCTCAACTATTACAGTATGTTTTTTTACTATAGTATACATGCAGTTCAAAATAGTATACAATAGTGTATTCATCACATTAATATAATATAAAAAGGCAAGATAACAATCAAAATACTAAAAGTATCAATTCATTCCGGCTTTTTATAGGGTCTGCTCCACTAAAACCATCAAATTATGAAATCTATAAAAAAAAAAAAAAAAATCACAAATATTAAAGATTCTTTGCATTTAGATTCTTCATCAATGGAGTTCCAATCCATCGGAAAGCATTGTTAGTAACAATTTTAATACCAAAATTGTTATTGTTGAAAAAGATAGATAATACCTTTACTACCCATTCCCCAGCTTTGCACAACCAACATTGTTAGATTAATATACTTTAATATTTCAACCTCTAAATTTCTTCCTGTTTCTAAGCCACTACAGACAGCCCTTTATCACTTTTTATTAGCTTTTTACAACAGGAAACTGCTAGTTCATGTGAGCCATATTGATAACACGGTGCTCTCGTTGTGCAGGACACACCACTAATTAGCTAAAATGCAAGTCAATAGATAATAAATAAATAGCCATGTGATAAGGGGACAGTCTGCAGAGGCTTACATACAAGGTAAACCATATATTAATATAACTGTGCAAAACTGGGGAATGAGTAATTAAGGGATTATCTATCTTTTTGAACAATAAATATTCTGGAGTAGACTGTCCCTTTAACTAGTTAAACAGGCCTGACCACTTGAAAACCTAGATTTTCTGCTTATGCATTCTCAGTTCATATGTTTGTTCTAGAATCATTTGTTGAAAAGCATATCTAGGTAGGTTCAGAAGCAGCACAGCTGGGAGGCAGCTGGTGATTGGTGGGTATCCACATGCCTCTTGTCTTTAGTTCACCTGGTGTTTTCATCTTGGTCCTAGTAATATATTGTTGCTCTGGAGCTAACTTTAACTTTGTGTTTAACCCCTTTGCAGGAGTTAAACACAGTTATGTGCAATAATAAAATGCTCTAAAATTTTAGAGCAGTGGTTCCCAAACTTTTTCCAGCCACTGCCTTCACCATTGGTGTCCCTCTGCTTTACCTCATAAAAATGTTAATACAAATACCAATGCTTTACCTTTAATTAAATAGTTTAAAGGGACAGTATACACCAATTTTCATATAACTCATATGAAAAGACAGATAAGACAAACAGGAGTCTGTAAACGTGTGTTTACATCTGGCACTGTGGGGCTTGGTTAGGAGTCTGAAAATCGGCAGAATGCTATTAAAAGATAAGCAAAACTATACAATGTTACAAAAAACTACCAGGTGGGCTATATAAATGGATCATCTACAAAACATTTATGCAAAGAAAAATCTAGTGTACAATGTCCCTTTAATTAAAAATGTTTTATCTTGAGCTTGCGATACCAGTTTATAGTTACTGTGCAAGAGTCTTATATATCTCAGTTAGTAATTACTTTACTTTTCAAAAAATGATTAATGTAACATATGGGCTTGATGACGTGACACCAGTTTCCCATGTCTTGCTTCATGTTAGCAGGAGTCTTAAACCATGTGCAGAGATATGGATTCAATTTGTTTGCTTGGAGCATAGTTATATAACTGACTGTTACCTTCCCCTGATTTGGGAATATTGTGTTTACTTATATTGCAGTTTGCTGAGCAGCAGTGCAAAACAAAGAGACCCTCACATATGGTCTCTGTCACAACTATTAATCTATGTCATTGCACTGTGAAGGAAGCCATAGACAATACATAACTGTAAACTACAGTTTGCCAAACCCTGATCTAAGACCAATAACAATGGAAGAATTAAAGGGACAGTCTACTCTAGAATTTTTATTGTTTAAAAAGATAGATTATCCCTTTATTAACCTTTCCCCCAGTTTTGCATAACCAACACTGTTATATTAACCCCTTAACAACCGCGGTGTACCCTGTAGATCGCTACCTGTTAAGGGATTGTTGGTGTATTATAGCGTAAGTACCGTGTTTTTGGACCCTCCCTCCCTCCTGCAGGCTTGCTAAAATAGCGTAGTCTAAGACACCCCCATAGAAAGACCAGCAACGTACCCTGGAACATATACTCTATTACATATTTTGTATCATCTGCAAACAGACATACTTTCTACTGTAGCCCTTTGCAGATATCTCTGATAAATATGTTAAACAAAACGGGCCCCAGAACTTACCCCTGAGGAACACTACTAGTAATTGCTCCCTCTGCCGAATGTACTTTATTTACTAACACTCTGTTGGGACATAAAACAGGTTGAGATCTGTGCATATCCTTAAAGATCTAATTAACTAAAAATTGTTTGAATAAAAAAATTGTTTACAAATTACTGGCAAGTATTTTAAAATAATTTAAAAAAATAAGCAAAATGAATTACATAGCTAAGCTGCCGGGAGAAGCTAACTCCACCCCCCTTATCAGTGTTTAGACACAGGCATTGTATTTCAACTGAGTTCACAGCTTCTAGGCATGCTCCAGCAGATAATCCCTATGCATTTTTGCCTTCTACCAAAACAACAATAGATATAGATACAGCCATAGAAGGAAATGTGTGTGGGGAAATTAAAAAGAAAGGGTTAATGGTGAGGCACTGCATTATAAATGTGCAGGTAAAGTAATAAAAGTACATATTATTATATTTTGTCTCTATCCCAACTTGTTTTATGTCCCTTTAAGCCAGCATTCTACCCAATTCACATTTTTTGAGTCTAGACCAAGGAAATATAGTTTGTGAATTAGTTTGCTGTGTGGGACAGTATCAAAAGCTTTGCTGAAATCTATATATGCTACATCAACAGCTTCACCCTGGTCTAATACTTTTGTTACATTAAGGGCCTAATACACTTTTTACCTCTGTGATTAACTTGTATCTAAGCCTCTGCAGACTGCCCCTTTATTTCAGTTCTTTTGACAGGCTTGAATTTTAACCAATCAGTGCTGACTCATAAATAACTCCACAGGAGTGAGCACAATATCACCATATGGCACACATGAACTTGCTCTGTCTAGCTGTGAAAATCTGTCAAAATGCGCTGAGATAGGAGATGGCCTTCTATGAGCCTACCTATGCATAGCTTTTAACAAAGAATACCAAGAGAACAAAACAAAGTTGATGATAAAAGTAAATTGGAAAGTTGTTTAAAATTGCATGCCCTATCCTAATCATGAAAGTTTAATTTTGACTAGATGGTCCCTTTAAGTCTCATGATCAAGTCCAATGAGGCCCAAGGCTGTGATAGATATATAGGTCTGTTTTCTTTCTTGATTCAGATAGATCATTTAATTTTAAACAACTTTCCAATTTACTTCTATTATTAATTTGCTTTATTTTCTTGGTGTCCTTTATTGAGGAGCAGCAATGCACTACTGGGAGCTAGCTGAACATATTGGTAACCAAATTAAAAGATTATATATATATATATATATATATATATCCAGCCACCAATCAGTAGCTAGCTCCAAGCTACTGAGCATACCTAGGTATGCTTTCCCACAAAGGATACCAAGAGAACAAGCAAATTAGATAATAGAAGTAAATTGAAAAGTTGTTTAAAATTCTATGCTCCACCTGAATCATGAAATAAGTATTTTGGGTTTCATGTCCAAGTATATAATAAAGCTTTTCAAATCAGAGACTTCCCTAAAGAATACTTGAAGCCAGACATCTGTTTTTTCTATCCCTAAGTTGGTAAAAAGAACCGGCACTGCCCGTAATAGCCATAATAGGTGATCAGCGGCAATGTTAAAACCTGTGCAAACACATATTTCTTGCAGTTTTCACATGTCTCAGTTATAACGTACACATACTTTGAATAAATGAACTAATTGACACTCACTTTGAAATGCCATAGAAAACAAAGACAAACACCATATGACAAACTGTAAGCACAGAGCCACTGGTTCTCTGTTTTCATGAAATAGTGAGACTATTTTTTTAGCCCAAATACTTTTGGTGCAATGTAGCACACATTTACTACATTGAAAACCAGGAGCGTGTGAATCATTATGTTCTAAATTCTGAAATTAAAAATAAAATCATACCTAGGTATGCTTAGTAGCAGCAATGCGCTACTGGGAGCTAGATGCTGATTGGTGGCTGCACATGCCTCTAGACATTGGCTGATCTGTTGCTTTCAGCTATCTACCAGTAGTGAAATGCTTCTCCTTCCCCAAAGGATACAATGATGCAAATAGGATAACAGAAGTACATTTGAAAATAGTTGAAAATTATCAAATCATGAAATCATTTTTTTGGGTTTTATGTCCCTTTAACATTTTGCATACATTCTTCTTCCCAGATCACCATCATTTAGAATTCTATACATTTTTTTTCCAATACTGATTAGTAATTTAAAATTAGAAGATTACATTCGTTTTTCACGTTGCTTTTCTTTATACAGAAATAAGTATAAATATAATACCCAACCAAACAATAATTAATCATTTTGAAAAAACAAACCCGTTTCTAATTTCAGAGAGGGGTGAAAACTCATTTTAATAATGTATTTTCAGTCAAACCCTCAGCAAAAAAACTTATTGCACTAATAATCCTTATCAAACATGAAATAACATAATTAATGAATCATCCTATGCAGTTTTCATAAAATGACTCCTTGTTTACATGCACCACGTCTCTATTTTATTCTGATAGCCCCAGATGTGAATTTACTTTGAGATACAAGGATCTATGTTCGCAGTCGCAGCCAGGTGACCCTTATTACCGCATTAATCACGTGACAGATATAGGGTCATGATACGCCTCTATTCAAAATACTTCTCAAAAACTGATCAAATGCAAGGAAGCTGAAGTCATTAAGGACCATTTGTTTGAGAAAGTATAACTGACTCTTTTTTTTTTTTTTTTTAAAGTGTTTTATAGAAGAGTTACTATATTCCCTATTATTTCTCCAACATAGGTGTGTCCGGTCCACGGCGTCATCCTTACTTGTGGGATATTCTCTTCCCCAACAGGAAATGGCAAAGAGCCCAGCAAAGCTGGTCACATGATCCCTCCTAGGCTCCGCCTTCCCCAGTCATTCTCTTTGCCGTTGTACAGGCAACATCTCCACGGAGATGGCTTAGAGTTTTTTAGTGTTTAACTGTAGTTTTTATTATTCAATCAAGAGTTTGTTATTTTAAAATAGTGCTGGTATGTACTATTTACTCTGAAACAGAAAAGAGATGAAGATTTCTGTTTGTAAGAGGAAAATGATTTTAGCAACCGTTACTAAAATCGATGGCTGTTCCACACAGGACTGTTGAGAGGAATTAACTTCAGTTGGGGGAACAGTGAGCAGACTTTTGCTGCTTGAGGTATGACACATTCTAACAAGACGATGTAATGCTGGAAGCTGTCATTTTCCCTATGGGATCCGGTAAGCCATTTTTATTACAGACAGTAAATAAGGGTTTCACAAGGGCTTTTTAAGACTGTAGACATTTTCTGGGCTAAATCGATTTATATATAAACATATTTTATACTCCATAGCCTTGAGGAATTATTTTAATCTTGGGAATTTTGTAAAATAACCGGCAGGCACTGTATTGGACACCTTATTCTCTAGGGGCTTTCCCTAATCATAGGCAGAGTCTCATTTTCGCGCCTGTATTGCGCACTTGTTTTTGAGAAGCATGTCATGCAGATGCATGTGTGAGGAGCTCTGATACATAGAAAAGACTTTCTGAAGGCGTCATTTGGTATCGTATTCCCCTTTGGGCTTGGTTGGGTCTCAGCAAAGCAGATACCAGGGACTGTAAAGGGGTTAAATATAAAAACGGCTCCGGTTCCGTTATTTTAAGGGTTAAAGCTTCCAAATTTGGTGTGCAATACTTTTAAGGCTTTAAGACACTGTGGTGAAATTTTGGTGAATTTTGAACAATTCCTTCATATTTTTTCGCAATTGCAGTAATAAAGTGTGTTCAGTTTAAAATTTAAAGTGACAGTAACGGTTTTATTTTAAAACGTTTTTTGTACTTTGTTATCAAGTTTATGCCTGTTTAACATGTCTGAACTGCCAGATAGACTGTGTTCTGAATGTGGGGAAGCCAAGGTTCCTTCTCATTTAAATAGATGTGATTTATGTGACACAAAATTTAGAGAAAATGATGCCCAAGATGATTCCTCAAGTGAGGGGAGTAAGCATGGTACTGCATCATCCCCTCCTTCGTCTACACCAGTCTTGCCCACACAGGAGGCCCCTAGTACATCTAGCGCGCCAATACTCCTTACTATGCAACAATTAACGGCTGTAATGGATAATTCTATCAAAAACATTTTAGCCAAAATGCCCACTTATCAGCGAAAGCGCGACTGCTCTGTTTTAGAAAATACTGAAGAGCATGAGGACGCTGATGATATTGTTTCTGAAGGGCCCCTACACCAGTCTGAGGGGGCCAGGGAGGTTTTGTCTGAGGGAGAAATTTCAGATTCAGGGAAAATTTCTCAACAAGCTGAACCTGATGTGATTACATTTAAATTTAAGTTGGAACATCTCCGCGCTCTGCTTAAGGAGGTGTTATCCACTCTGGATGATTGTGAGAATTTGGTCATCCCAGAGAAACTATGTAAAATGGACAAGTTCCTAGAGGTCCCGGGGCCCCCCGAAGCTTTTCCTATACCCAAGCGGGTGGCGGACATTGTAAATAAAGAATGGGAAAGGCCCGGTATACCTTTCGTCCCTCCCCCCATATTTAAAAAATTGTTTCCTATGGTCGACCCCAGAAAGGACTTATGGCAGACAGTCCCCAAGGTCGAGGGGGCGGTTTCTACTCTAAACAAACGCACCACTATACCCATAGAAGATAGTTGTGCTTTCAAAGATCCTATGGATAAAAAATTAGAAGGTTTGCTTAAAAAGATGTTTGTTCAGCAAGGTTACCTTCTACAACCAATTTCATGCATTGTCCCTGTCACTACAGCCGCGTGTTTCTGGTTCGATGAGCTAGAAAAGGCGATCACTAGTAATTCTCCTTCTTATGAGGAGATTATGGACAGAATCCGTGCTCTCAAATTGGCTAATTCTTTCACCCTAGACGCCACTTTGCAATTGGCTAGGTTAGCGGCGAAAAATTCTGGGTTTGCTATTGTGGCGCGCAGAGCGCTTTGGTTAAAATCTTGGTCAGCGGATGCGTCTTCCAAGAACAAATTGCTTAACATTCCTTTCAAGGGGAAAACGCTGTTTGGCCCTGACTTGAAAGAGATTATCTCCGATATCACTGGGGGCAAGGGCCACGCCCTTCCTCAGGATAGGTCTTTCAAGGCCAAAAATAAACCTAATTTTCGTCCCTTTCGTAGAAACGGACCAGCCCCAAGTGCTACGTCCTCTAAGCAAGAGGGTAATACTTCTCAAGCCAAGCCAGCCTGGAGACCAATGCAAGGCTGGAACAAGGGAAAGCAGGCCAAGAAACCTGCCACTGCTACCAAGACAGCATGAGATGTTGGCCCCCGATCCGGGACCGGATCTGGTGGGGGGCAGACTCTCTCTCTTCGCTCAGGCTTGGGCAAGAGATGTTCTGGATCCTTGGGCGCTAGAAATAGTCTCCCAAGGTTATCTTCTGGAATTCAAGGGGCTTCCCCCAAGGGGGAGGTTCCACAGGTCTCAATTGTCTTCAGACCACATAAAAAAACAGGCATTTTTACATTGTGTAGAAGACCTGTTAAAAATGGGAGTGATTCATCCTGTTCCATTAGGAGAACAAGGGATGGGGTTCTACTCCAATCTGTTCGTAGTTCCCAAAAAAGAGGGAACGTTCAGACCAATCTTAGATCTCAAGATCCTAAACAAGTTTCTCAAGGTTCCATCGTTCAAAATGGAAACCATTCGAACAATTCTTCCTTCCATCCAGGAAGGTCAATTCATGACCACGGTGGATTTAAAGGATGCGTATCTACATATTCCTATCCACAAGGAACATCATCGGTTCCTAAGGTTCGCATTCCTGGACAAGCATTACCAGTTCGTGGCACTTCCGTTCGGATTAGCCACTGCTCCAAGGATTTTCACAAAGGTACTAGGGTCCCTTCTAGCGGTGCTAAGACCAAGGGGCATTGCAGTAGTACCTTACTTGGACGACATTCTGATTCAAGCGTCGTCCCTTCCTCTAGCAAAGGCTCACACGGACATTGTCCTGGCCTTTCTCAGATCTCACGGATGGAAAGTGAACGTAGAAAAGAGTTCTCTATCTCCGTCAACGAGGGTTTCCTTCTTGGGAACAATAATAGACTCCTTAGAAATGAGGATTTTTCTGACAGAGGCCAGAAAAACAAAACTTCTAAACTCTTGTCAAATACTTCATTCCGTTCCTCTTCCTTCCATAGCGCAGTGCATGGAAGTAATAGGTTTGATGGTAGCGGCAATGGACATAGTTCCTTTTGCGCGCATTCATCTAAGACCATTACAACTGTGCATGCTCAGTCAGTGGAATGGGGACTATACAGACTTGTCTCCGACGATACAAGTAAATCAGAGGACCAGAGATTCACTCCGTTGGTGGCTGTCCCTGGACAACCTGTCACAGGGGATGAGCTTCCGCAGACCAGAGTGGGTCATTGTCACGACCGACGCCAGTCTGATGGGCTGGGGCGCGGTCTGGGGACCCCTGAAAGCTCAGGGTCTTTGGTCTCGGGAAGAATCTCTTCTACCGATAAATATTCTGGAACTGAGAGCGATACTCAATGCTCTCAAGGCTTGGCCTCAGCTAGCAAAGGCCAAGTTCATACGGTTTCAATCAGACAACATGACGACTGTTGCGTACATCAACCATCAGGGGGGAACAAGGAGTTCCCTGGCGATGGAAGAAGTGACCAAAATCATTCAATGGGCGGAGACTCACTCCTGCCACTTGTCTGCAATCCACATCCCAGGAGTGGAAAATTGGGAAGCGGATTTTCTGAGTCGTCAGACATTACATCCGGGGGAGTGGGAACTCCATCCGGAAATCTTTGCCCAAATTACTCAACTGTGGGGCATTCCAGACATGGATCTGATGGCCTCTCGTCAGAACTTCAAGGTTCCTTGCTACGGGTCCAGATCCAGGGATCCCAAGGCGACTCTAGTAGATGCACTAGTAGCACCTTGGACCTTCAAACTAGCTTATGTATTCCCGCCGTTTCCTCTCATCCCCAGGCTGGTAGCCAGGATCAATCAGGAGAGGGCATCGGTGATCTTGATAGCTCCTGCGTGGCCACGCAGGACTTGGTATGCAGACCTGGTGAATATGTCATCGGCTCCACCATGGAAGCTACCTTCGAGACGAGACCTTCTTGTTCAAGGTCCGTTCGAACATCCGAATCTGGTCTCACTCCAACTGACTGCTTGGAGATTGAACGCTTGATCTTATCAAAGCGAGGGTTCTCAGATTCTGTTATTGATACTCTTGTTCAGGCCAGAAAGCCTGTAACTAGAAAAATTTACCACAAAATATGGAAAAAATATATCTGTTGGTGTGAATCTAAAGGATTCCCTTGGGACAAGGTAAAAATTCCTAAGATTCTATCCTTTCTTCAAGAAGGATTGGAGAAAGGATTATCTGCAAGTTCCTTGAAGGGACAGATTTCTGCCTTGTCTGTGTTACTTCACAAAAAGCTGGCAGCTGTGCCAGATGTTCAAGCCTTTGTTCAGGCTCTGGTTAGAATCAAGCCTGTTTACAAACCTTTGACTCCTCCTTGGAGTCTCAATTTAGTTCTTTCAGTTCTTCAGGGGGTTCCGTTTGAACCCTTACATTCCGTTGATATTAAGTTATTATCTTGGAAAGTTTTGTTTTTGGTTGCAATTTCTTCTGCTAGAAGAGTTTCAGAATTATCTGCTCTGCAGTGTTCTCCTCCTTATCTGGTGTTCCATGCAGATAAGGTGGTTTTACGTACTAAACCTGGTTTTCTTCCGAAAGTTGTTTCTAACAAAAACATTAACCAGGAGATAGTCGTGCCTTCTTTGTGTCCGAATCCAGTTTCAAAGAAGGAACGTTTGTTGCACAATTTGGATGTTGTTCGCGCTCTAAAATTCTATTTAGATGCTACAAAGGATTTTAGACAAACATCTTCCTTGTTTGTTGTTTATTCTGGTAAAAGGAGAGGTCAAAAAGCAACTTCTACCTCTCTCTCTTTTTGGATTAAAAGCATCATCAGATTGGCTTATGAGACTGCCGGATGGCAGCCTCCTGAAAGAATCACAGCTCATTCCACTAGGGCGGTGGCTTCCACATGGGCCTTCAAGAACGAGGCTTCTGTTGATCAGATATGTAAGGCAGCGACTTGGTCTTCACTGCACACTTTTACCAAATTTTACAAGTTTGATACTTTTGCTTCTTCTGAGGCTATTTTTGGGAGAAAGGTTTTGCAAGCCGTGGTGCCTTCCATTTAGGTGACCTGATTTGCTCCCTCCCTTCATCCGTGTCCTAAAGCTTTGGTATTGGTTCCCACAAGTAAGGATGACGCCGTGGACCGGACACACCTATGTTGGATAAAACAGAATTTATGTTTACCTGATAAATTACTTTCTCAAAGGGTGTGTCCGGCCCACGGCCCGCCCTGGTTTTTTAATCAGGTCTGATAATTTATTTTCTTTAACTACAGTCACCACGGTATCATATGGTTTCTCCTATGCAAATATTCCTCCTTTACGTCGGTCGAATGACTGGGGAAGGCGGAGCCTAGGAGGGATCATGTGACCAGCTTTGCTGGGCTCTTTGCCATTTCCTGTTGGGGAAGAGAATATCCCACAAGTAAGGATGACGCCGTGGACCGGACACACCGTTGGAGAAAGTAATTTATCAGGTAAACATAAATTCTGTTTTTCTTACATATCCTTATGATTCAACTTCAATCAAGTGATTGGGTGAGCATTATTGGACTTCTAGGTCTTAAAGGGACATGAAACCCAAATTATTTATTTCATGATTTAGAAAGAGCATGCAATTTTAAACTACTTTCCAATTTACTTCTATTATCTAATTTGCTTTATTCTCTTTATATCCTTTGTTGGAAAACATATTTAAATGGGCTCAGTATCTGCCGATTGGTGGGCGGCTGCAAATAGATGTCTCGCATGATTGGCTCACCCATGTGCATTGTTATTTTTTTTAACAAAGTATATATAAAGAAAGAAGCAAATCAGATAATACAAGTAAATTGGAATGTTGTTTAAAATTCTATTCTCTACCTAAATCATGGGTTTCATGTCCCTTTAAGTCCTTGAATTTTCCTTTATAAAAAGAAAAAAAATAATTGGAATGGAATCAGATAATACAAGTAAATTGGAATGTTGTTTAAAATTCTATTCTCTACCTAAATCATGGGTTTCATGTCCCTTTAAGTCCTTGAATTTTCCTTTATAAAAAGAAAAAAAATAATTGGAATGGACTTAAATTGGTTTATTTTAGCATTACCCAATTACAAACATAAAGGGACAGTCAGCTCCAACATTTTGTATTGTTTTAAAAGATAGATAATCCCTTTATTACCCATGCCCCAGCTATGTACAGCCAACCTGGGTATATTAATCCCTGATCACATGACTTTTTATTTATTATCTATTGACTTGTATTCTGTGTTGTGCAGAACCTATTAAAAAAAGCATGTGATAAGAGACTTTCTATAGTGGCTTAAAAACAGGCAGACATTTAGAGAAATTTAAAGGGACAGTCTACACCAAAATTGTTAATGTTTAAAAAGATAGATAACGCCTACCCATTCCCCAGCTTTGCACAACCAACATTGTTATATGAATATACTTTATAACATTTAAACCTGTAAATTGTTGCCTTTTTCTAAGCCGCTACAGACTGCCTCTTATCACATGTTTTTTATTAGCTTTTCACAACAGGAGACTGCCAGTTCATGTGGGCCATATAGATACCATTGTGCTTACTCCCGTGGAGTTGTGCAGGACACAGAACTAATTGGCTAAAATGCAAGTTAATAGATAATAAATAAATATCCTTGAGATAAGGGGGGTTAGATACAAGGAACCACAGAGGTAAAAAGTATATTAATATAACCGTTGGTTGTGCAAAACTGGGGAATGGGGTAATAAAGGGATTATCTATCTTTTTAACCCCTTAACGACCAACGACGTATGGGGTACGTCCTGCAAAAAAATGCAGTTAATGACCAAGGACGTACCCCGTACGTCGTTGGTCTTTGAAAGCAGTGGAAGCGATCCTGATCACTTCCAACTGCTTTCATGTTATAGCAGTGATGCCTCGATATTGAGGCATCCTGCTATAAAAAATTTTAGCCCACCGATGAAGAGAGAGCCACCCTGTGGCCCTCTCTGCATCGGCCATCAATGGCCATGTTCGTTGGTGGGTGGGAGCTGATCCAGGGAGGCGGGTGGGCGGCCATCGGTGGGGAAGGGGGGCGAGATCGAGTGCGTGCGGGTGCGCGGGCGTGCACGGGAGCGTGTGCGCGCGCGTGCAGGTGGGAACCCTACACTATGGAACAAATGTGAAGTGGTACACGGTGGGAGAGAGGGTGGGAACATTACAAATTAACTTGTAATTTAACGATCTGGGAGGGTGGGAGGTTGGGGGTTGAGGGGGGGCAGCTACACTACAGAAAATATAGTGTACAGAAAATACAGAAAATACAGGAAAAACATATTTGATTTCAAACTGGGTACTGGCAGACAGCTGCCAGTACCCAATATGGCGCATAATAAGGCAGAGAGGGGGGTTAGAGAGCTGTTTAGGGGGGATCAGGGAGGTTGGGGGCTAAGGGGGGATCCTACAGAGCAGAATTATCTTTTTTTTTTTTTTTTTAAATCCCCAAAAAACTCTTATTTTAGTACTGGCAGACTTACTGCCAGTACTTAAGATGGCGGGGACAATTGTGGGGTGGGGGAGGGAAGAGAGCTGTTTGGGAGGGATCAGGGGGTGTGATGTGTCATGTGGGAGGTTGATACCTACACTAAAGCTAAAATTAACCCTGCAAGCTCCCTAATTAACCCCTTCAATGCTGGGCATTATACACGTGTGGTGCGCAACGGCATTTAGCTGCCTTCTAATTACCAAAAAGCAAAGCCATATATGTCTGCTATTTCTGAACAAAGGGGATCCCAGAGAAGCTTTTACAACCATTTATGCCATAATTGCACAAGCTGTTTGTAAATAATTTCAGTGAGAAACCTAAAATTGTGAAAAATTTAACGCTTTATTTTTATTTGTTAGCATTTGGCGGTGAAATGGTGGCATGAAATATACCAAAATGGGCCTAGATCAATACTTTGCGTTGTCTACTACATTATACTAAAGCTAAAATTAACCCTAAAAGCTCCCTACAAGCTTCCTAATTAACCCCTTCAATGCTGGGCATAATACATGTGTGGTGCGCAGTGGTATTTTGCGGCCTTCTAAATACCAAAAAGCAATGCCAAAGCCATATATGTCTGCAATTTCTGAACAAAGGGGATCCCAGAGAAGCATTTACAACCATTTGTGCCATAATTGCACAAGTTGTTTGTAAATAATTTCAGTGAGAAACCTAAAGTTTGTGAAACAATTTGTGAAAAAGTGAACAATGTTTTTTATTTGATCGCATTTGGTAGTGAAATGGTGGCATGAAATATACCAAAATGGGCCTAGATCAATACTTTGGGATGTCTTCTAAAAAAAAATATATGCATGTCAAGGGATATTCAGGGATTCCTGAAAGATATCAGTGTCCCAATGTAACTAGCGCTAATTTTGAAAAAAAGTGGTTTGGACATAGCAAAGTGCTACTTGTATTTATGGCCCTATAACTTGCAAAAAAAGCAAAGCACATGTAAACATTGG
Organism: Bombina bombina; assembly: GCF_027579735.1. Classification (NCBI taxonomy): domain Eukaryota; kingdom Metazoa; phylum Chordata; class Amphibia; order Anura; family Bombinatoridae; genus Bombina; species Bombina bombina. The sequence continues at coordinate 1,185,094,169 of NC_069500.1, forward strand.
GTATTTCTAAACTCAGGACAAAATTTAGAAACTATTTAGCATGGGTGTTTTTTGGTGGTTGTAGATGTGTAACAGATTTTGGGGGTCAAAGTTAGAAAAAGTGTGTTTTTTTCCATTTTTTCCTCATATTTTATAATTTTTTTATAGTAAATTATAAGATATGATGAAAATAATGGTATCTTTAGAAAGTCCATTTAATGGCGAGAAAAACGGTATATAATATGTGTGGGTACAGTAAATGAGTAAGAGGAAAATTACAGCTAAACACAAACGCTGCAGAAATGTAAAAATAGCCTTGGTCCCAAACGGACAGAAAATGGAAAAGTGCTGTGGTCCTTAAGGGGTTAAACAATAACAATTTTGGAGTTCACTGTCCTTTTAATACTTAATAATAATGGATGGGTTTTTATTATTATTTTGTATTGATTTATTCTTTTATTTATTTTGCAAACTGGGGAATAACCATTCTTACCCATAACCCGACCTTTTAGTTTTCTTCTTTCAGTCTTTGACCAAACAGACAGTACTATACCCCTCATCGAAAATAATATTGGAATGGGACTTTAATTTGGCACATGATGCCACACATCACATTTCTCTTGTGGAATGACCACACTTGACAATAAGCTTCATACTACACCACATTTATTTAGGAAGCAGCACATATAGTCTATGATAGTGGATGTTCCTTATAGTCTTAAAGGGACATAACAATCAGGGATAGGCAAGGTGTCCATACATGGACACTGGTGTCCGTGACTAGCCCTTGAAGTGTCCGCCACAACCTTAGTATATGTTTTGATTGAATAATAGGAATAAAAAAAATGTAGTGTGAATAAAGTTAGTAGTTTGTCAAGAGACTGCTAGCGATATTGGGTGATAAGTTATGGAATAACTAAAGCCTAAGTGAAATACTGGATGTGTATCTGTATAATAACACCCAGCTCTATACAAAGACACAGTAGTGACACTGGCACATGCGTAAAGCCAGACAAGGGCTGGTTATAGGGTCAGTGGTATCTGCATCAGTATAATAACACCCAGCGCTATATAATGACACAGTAGTGACACTGGCACATGCGTAAAGCCAGACAAGGGCTGGTTATAGGGTCAGTGGTATCTGCATCAGTATAATAACACCCAGCGCTATATAATGACACAGTAGTGACACTGGCACATGGGTATAACCAGAGGAGGGCTGGTTATAGGATCAGTGGTTTCTGCATCAGTATAATAACACCCAGCGCTATATAATGACACAGTAGTGACACTGGCACATGCGTAAAGCCAGACAAGGGCTGGTTATAGGGTCAGTGGTATCTGCATCAGTATAATAACACCCAGCGCTATATAATGACACAGTAGTGACACTGGCACATGGGTATAGCCAGAGGAGGGCTGGTTATAGGATCAGTGGTATCTGCACCAGTATAATAACACCCAGCACTATATAATGACCAGTAGTGACACTGGCACATGGGTATAGCCAGAGGAGGGCTGGTTATAGGATCAGTGGTATCTGCACCAGTATAATAACACCCAGCACTATATAATGACACAGTAGTGACACTGGCACATGGGTATAGCCAGAGGAGGGCTGGTTATAGGATCAGTGGTATCTGCACCAGTATAATAACACCCAGCACTATATAATGACACAGTAGTGACACCGGCACATGGGTATAGCCAGAGGAGGGCTGGTTATAGGATCAGTGGTATCTGCACCAGTATAATAACACCCAGCACTATATAATGACACAGTAGTGACACTGGCACATGGGTATAGCCAGAGGAGGGCTGGTTATAGGATCAGTGGTATCTGCACCAGTATAATAACACCCAGCACTATATAATGACACAGTAGTGACACTGGCGCATGCGTAAAGCCAGACAAGGGCTGGTTATAGGGTCAGTGGTATCTGCATCTTTATAATAACACCCAGCGCTATATAATGACACAGTAGTGACACTGGCACATGGGTATAGCCAGAGGAGGGCTGGTTATAGGATCAGTGATATCTGCATCAGTATAATAACAACCAGCAATATAAAATAATGTTTTTAATTTCAAATGTACCTTTGTGTCCTTCACTAAGATCTGTACTTTGGAAAATGTCCGCCACAGCCTTTGTCTGTGCCTATCCCTGATAACAATCCAAATTAAGCTTTCATGATTCAGCATGCAATACAAACAAAAACAAAAAAACTTTCCACTTTAATTCTATTGCAAAATGTACTTTGTTTTCTTGGTATTTATTCTTTGTTGAAGGAACGTCAATGCATTACTGAAAGCTAGCTAAACCCATTGGCTGAGCCATTGACAAGAGTCATATATGTGCAGCCACCAATCGTAGTTACCTCACAATAATAGAAAGTTCAAGCTGCAGCAGCACTGTATAAAAAGATTTTTTATTTATGCCAAAAAGTTAATACAACGTTTCGGACCAACCGTCCTTAATCATGTATAAAATCACACTGACACATACAGGCTTAAAATACCCTTAACCCCTCCCACTCAATTACAATATACACCTGTGATGATCTATCTACATCAGTTAACTCCACCTAGTATTCACACACCTCTTTTTGTTCACATACTTTTTGGGCAGAATAGATATTCTCATATAAATTCACAATTGTTTTATCATTGTGTGTACACAATATAGACATTCTAAATCAAAGATACCTATTCATTTTTTAGCCCTAAGAAATTTTTAGACCTTTTTAATGTCTTTATCTCTTATATTAAAGGGACAGTAATCAAAAAACACTCCAGTCCATTTCTCTATTCATACCTCCTGGCCACATAGTACCTAATGTATAGATCCAAAACAATTCCTTTTGCTGAAGTTTTTTCTCTCTGTTGCCCCCCCCTCCTGGGTTTCTCTACATGATCTATAATCTGAAATCTAATTTGACTCGGACTATGTCCAGCTGTCAAAAAATGGTGAGCCACAGGTGCATCTACATCTCCTGTTCTTATACTACTCTTGTGCTGGTTCAACCTCTCACTCACCTTATGGGTGGTCTCTCCTACATAGCCCCACCCACATGGGCATTTGATTAGATACACAGCATATTCTGTGTTACAGGTGAAATAACCTCTAATCAGAAATTTCTTGCCTGTATGTGGGTGGCAAAATGTAGAGCCCCGCACCATATTTTTACAGTTAGTACAATTTAGGCAGGGAAAGCAACCATTGTTTTTTTTGTCAATATACCTCTGCACTTTCGTTTTACCTGGTCCTATATCTGCCCTAACAAGGGTATCTTTAAGATTTTTACCCCTCCTATATGCAGGCATTGGCGGTGCTTGAAATTCCTTCACTTTAGGGTTACACTCACTGTGATGGAAGAGTTACTATATTCCCTATTATTTTCTTAAATATCCTTATGATTCAACTTCAATCAAGTGATTGGGTGAGCATTATTGGACTTCTAGGTCTTAAAGGGACATGAAACCCAAATTATTTATTTCATGATTTAGAAAGAGCATGCAATTTTAAACTACTTTCCAATTTACTTCTATTATCTAATTTGCTTTATTCTCTTTATATCCTTTGTTGGAAAACATATTTAAATGGGCTCAGTATCTGCCGATTGGTGGGCGGCTGCAAATAGATGTCTCGCATGATTGGCTCACCCATGTGCATTGTTATTTTTTTTTAACAAAGTATATATAAAGAAAGAAGCAAATCAGATAATACAAGTAAATTGGAATGTTGTTTAAAATTCTATTCTCTACCTAAATCATGGGTTTCATGTCCCTTTAAGTCCTTGAATTTTCCTTAATAAAAAGAAAAAAAATAATTGGAATGGACTTAAATTGGTTTATTTTAGCATTACCCAATTACAAACATAAAGGGACAGTCAGCTCCAACATTTTGTATTGTTTTAAAAGATAGATAATCCCTTTATTACCCATGCCCCAGCTATGTACAGCCAACCTGGGTATATTAATCCCTGGTCACATGACTTTTTATTTATTATCTATTGACTTGTATTCTGTGTTGTGCAGAACCTATTAAAAAAGCATGTGATAAGAGACTTTCTATAGTGGCTTAAAAACAGGCAGACATTTAGAGAAATTTAAAGGGACAGTCTACACCAAAATTGTTAATGTTTAAAAAGATAGATAACGCCTACCCATTCCCCAGCTTTGCACAACCAACATTGTTATATGAATATACTTTATAACATTTAAACCTGTAAATTGTTGCCTTTTTCTAAGCCGCTACAGACTGCCTCTTATCACATGTTTTTTATTAGCTTTTCACAACAGGAGACTGCCAGTTCATGTGGGCCATATAGATACCATTGTGCTTACTCCTGTGGAGTTGTGCAGGACACAGAACTAATTGGCTAAAATGCAAGTTAATAGATAATAAATAAATATCCTTGAGATAAGGGGGCTTAGATACAAGGAACCACAGAGGTAAAAAGTATATTAATATAACCGTTGGTTGTGCAAAACTGGGGAATGGGTAATAAAGGGATTATCTATCTTTTTAAACAATAACAATTTTGGAGTTCACTGTCCTTTTAATACTTAATAATAATGGATGGGTTTTTATTATTATTTTGTATTGATTTATTCTTTTATTTATTTTGTAAACTGGGGAATAACCATTCTTACCCATAACCAGACCTTTTAGTTTTCTTCTTTCAGTCTTTGACCAAACAGACAGTACTATACCCCTCATCGAAAATAATATTGGAATGGGACTTTAATTTGGCACATGATGCCACACATCACATTTCTCTTGTGGAATGACCACACTTGACAATAAGCTTCATACTACACCACATTTATTTAGGAAGCAGCACATATAGTCTATGATAGTGGATGTTCCTTATAGTCTTAAAGGGACATAACAATCAGGGATAGGCAAGGTGTCCATACATGGACACTGGAGTCCGTGACTAGCCCTTGAAGTGTCCGCCACAACCTTAGTATATGTTTTGATTGAATAATAGGAATAAAAAAAATGTAGTGTGAATAAAGTTAGTAGTTTGTCAAGAGACTGCTAGCGATATTGGGTGATAAGTTATGGAATAACTAAAGCCTAAGTGAAATACTGGATGTGTATCTGCATCTGTATAATAACACCCAGCTCTATACAAAGACACAGTAGTGACACTGGCACATGCGTAAAGCCAGACAAGGGCTGGTTATAGGGTCAGTGGTATCTGCATCAGTATGATAACACCCAGCGCTATATAATGACACAGTAGTGACACTGGCACATGGGTATAACCAGAGAAGGGCTGGTTATAGGATCAGTGGTATCTGCATAAGTATAATAACACCCAGCACTATATAATGACACAGTAGTGACACTGGCACATGGGTATAACCAGAGGAGGGCTGGTTATAGGATCAGTGGTTTCTGCATCAGTATAATAACACCCAGTGCTATATAATGACACAGTAGTGACACTGGCACATGCGTAAAGCCAGACAAGGGCTGGTTATAGGGTCAGTGGTATCTGCATCAGTATAATAACACCCAGCGCTATATAATGACACAGTAGTGACACTGGCACATGGGTATAGCCAGAGGAGGGCTGGTTATAGGATCAGTGGTATCTGCACCAGTATAATAACACCCAGCACTATATAATGACACAGTAGTGACACTGGCACATGCGTAAAGCCAGACAAGGGCTGGTTATAGGGTCAGTGGTATCTGCATCTTTATAATAACACCCAGCACTATATAATGACAAAGTAGTGACACTGGCACATGGGTATAGCCAGAGGAGGGCTGGTTATAGGGTCAGTGGTTTCTGCATCAGTATAATAACACCCAGCGCTATATAATGACACAGTAGTGACACTGGCACATGGGTATAGCCAGAGGAGGGCTGGTTATAGGATCAGTGGTATCTGCACCAGTATAATAACACCCAGCACTATATAATGACACAGTAGTGACACTGGCACATGCGTAAAGCCAGACAAGGGCTGGTTATAGGGTCAGTGGTATCTGCATCTTTATAATAACACCCAGCACTATATAATGACAAAGTAGTGACACTGGCACATGGGTATAGCCAGAGGAGGGCTGGTTATAGGGTCAGTGGTATCTGCATCAGTATAATAACACCTAGCACTATATAATGACACAGAAGTGACAGTGGCTCATGGTTATAGCCAGAGGAGGGCTGGTTATAGAATCAGTGGTATCTGCATCAGTATAATAACACTCAGCACTATATAATGACACAGTAGTGACACTGGCTCATGGGTATAGCCAGAGGAGGGCTGGTTATAGAATCAGTGGTATCTCCATCAGTATAATAACACCTAGCACTATATAATGACACAGTAGTGACACTGGCACATGGGTATAGCCAGAGGAGGGCTGGTTATAGAATCAGTGGTATCTGCATCAGTATAATAACACCAAGCAATATAAAATAATGTTTTTAATTTCAAATGTACCTTTGTGTCCTTCACTAAGATCTGTACTTTGGAAAATGTCCTCCACAGCCTTTGTCTGTGCCTATCTATCCCTGATAACAATCCAAATTAAGCTTTCATGATTCAGCATGCAATACAAACAAAAACAGATATATAGTATGGATGTAGTAAGTCTGTACACATCCATTACACATGAAGCAGGAATTGGAGCAGTTAATAGAATGCTTAGCAATAGCACAGAGATAAGTGAGATGCAGAGAAATTTTATTGTTGAACTGCTAGGCATTGTACTGCGGTGTAACTACTTCCTATTCCAAGATGATTATTTTCTGCAACTTCAGGGCACAGCCATGGGTTCCAATGTCGCTCCCACATACGCGAACATTTTCATGAATGTGTTTGAAGAGCATGTGGTATACAGCCACCCATTATTTATTCTATATGGCGCCACATGGTGGCGCTATATAGATGATGTGTTCGGTGTGTGATTGGGCGATATTGGAACCCTGGAACAGTTCTTTAAGGATTTGAATAGCGCTACCCTTAATATTAAGTTTAAACTTGTCCATAGTGAAGAAAGCATTAACTTTCTAGACACCAAAGTTTACAAGTCTGGGACTTCATTGTCAGTAGATCTGTATAGAAAGGAAACAGATTGTAACAATCTATTACACTACAGCAGTGCGCATCCTCCCACTCTCACTAGATCTCTACCAAAGAGCCAGTTTCTGCGTGTAAGACGCATAGTATCAGACGAGAGTCTGGCACAGGAGAGGCTTAGCGAGATAGGGAATGCATTCACAAAGAGAGGCTACCCATCTAAAATGATACAGGAGGGCATAAATAGTGCTTTAGACACTCCTAGGGGCAAGCTGTTAGAACAACAAAAAAATAAAGTAAAGGATCAAACAGATAGGATGGTATTTGTGAGTAATTTTTCTCCCCTTAGTGATAAAATACAAGGGATTATAAGAAAGCACTGGAGTGTACTAAGTGAGTGTAACCCTAAAGTGAAGGAATTTCAAGCACCGCCAATGCCTGCATATAGGAGGGGTAAAAATCTTAAAGATACCCTTGTTAGGGCAGATATAGGACCAGGTAAAACGAAAGTGCAGAGGTATATTGACAAAAAAAAACAATGGTTGCTTTCCCTGCCTAAATTGTACTAACTGTAACAATATGGTGCGGGGCTCTACATTTTGCCACCCACATACAGGCAAGAAATTTCTGATTAGAGGTTATTTCACCTGTAACACAGAATATGCTGTGTATCTAATCAAATGCCCATGTGGGTGGGGCTATGTAGGAGAGACCACCCGTAAGGTGCGTAAGAGGTTGAACCAGCACAAGAGTAGTATAAGAACAGGAGATGTAGATGCACCTGTGGCTCACCATTTTTTGACAGCTGGACATATTCTGAGTCAAATTAGATTTCAGATTATAGATCATGTAGAGAAACCCAGGAGGGGGGGCAACAGAGAGAAAAAACTTCAGCAAAAGGAATTGTTTTGGATCTATACATTAGGTACTATGTGGCCAGGAGGTATGAATAGAGAAATGGACTGGAGTGTTTTTTGATTACTGTCCCTTTAATATAAGAGATAAAGACATTAAAAAGGTCTAAAAAATTCTTAGGGCTAACAAATGAATAGGTATCTTTGATTTAGAATGTCTATATTGTGTACACACAATGATAAAACAATTGTGAATTTATATGAGAATCTCTATTCTGCCCAAAAAGTATGTGAACAAAAAGAGGTGTGTGAACACTAGGTGGAGTTAACTGATGTAGATAGATCATCACAGGTGTATATTGTAATTGAGTGGGAGGGGTTAAGGGTATTTTAAGCCTGTATGTGTCAGTGTGATTTTATACATGATTAAGGACGGTTGGTCCGAAACGTTGTATTAACTTTTTGGCATAAATAAAAAATCTTTTTATACAGTGCTGCTGCAGCTTGAACTTTCTATTTACTATTGGGTTTTTGGTATGGACCCTTGCAGCCTGCACGGATAAACAACCTCACAGAGTGCTGAACAGTAACCTGCTGTTGGAATACCTCACAATAATGCATTCCTGCCCTTAGCCTACTCAAGTATCTTTTCATTAAAAGATAACAAGAGAATGAAGCAAATTAAATATATAAGTAAATTGGAAAGTTGTTTAAAATTTGCATACTCTGTCTAAATCATTAAATAAAAACTGTTTTTCATTTACCTTTAAAACTTCATCACCTACAAAATAATTATTACTTTTAGCATATATTTAAATATAATTGGAGTGGTCAATGCAAGTCAGTAACACAGACAAACTTCATGACTTTGCTTTCTTTTAGGCAACTTGTTTTTTAAATATTTTTTTTATTAAACTGGCTATTTAGAATTGCTACAGTAAACATTGTGATGGGCATTTAGAAGTAAATACTTTTTTGTTAAGAAATTAACAAAAGTGTGTTACAAATTGTCCCTTTATAGGATTAACTAAGTAGAAATTCAATGCAAGCTTTCAACCCTGCCAGGTCTCTTTGTTATGTATGGTGTTACTGAGAGAAAAAACACACAACAAAGTGCTTCCCTAATGCTCTTAAAGCTGCAGTCGCTCAAACTGACCAAATGTAATAAATGAAGTAGTCACTCATTCAGCGCTCTCAGTCCAGCGCCTATGGAAACATTACAATCCTACAGGCTAACATTGGGTTTATTTCTGCTATTTAAACATGGAGCATGAATTGAAGCATTGAGACTTGGGTTTGGATCACATTTTCTTACACTGTCCCTTTTTATCTCTAGAATTAGGAAAATGTTGTTTTATTATTATAAAAAAAAATATGGAGAAATGAATCACTAAAGAGCAAAGTATTTTGTTGGGTAAATTGAGGAGTCTTGAGAAATATTGAAATATTCATTACAAAATATGGTGTAAGGGATAAAATATTTGGAATACCATTTTAACTGATTGTTTATTGAGATTATTGATTATTAAATTTAATTAAACTATAATTACATTTAAAGAGACAGTGAAGTCAAATTTAAACTTTCCTGAGTCAGAGCATGTCAAATTTTAAACAACTTTCTAATTTACGTATATTATCATAATTGCTGTGTTGTCTTGGAATCTTTTGTAAACAATGGAGCAGCAATGCACTACTGGGTGCTAGCAGAACACTTCCGACAAGCCAGTGACAAGAGGTATATATAACCAGCCACCAGTCATTAGCTAGCTCCCAGCGTGCATTCAACAAAGCATACCATAAAAGCAACACAAATGTGATTATTGCATTTTAAAGTTCTTTAAAGGGTCAATTTTTTTCTTTCGTGATTCAGATAGAGCATAAAATTTTAAAGGGACACTGTAGCCAAAAAAATTATTTTGTGATTCAGATAGAGCATGCAATTTTAAGCAACTTTCTAATTTACTCCTATTATCAAATTGTCTTCATTTTCTTGGTATGTTTATTTGAAAAGCAAGAATGTAAGTTTAGATTCCGGCCCATTTTAGGTGAACAACCTGGGTTGTCCTTGCTGATTGGACAGCACCTTTAAACAAGTGCTGTCCATGATTCTGAACCCACAATTTGCTGGCTCCTTAGCTGAGATGCCTTCTTTTCAAATAAAGATCGCAAGAGAATGAAGAAAATTGATAATAGAAGTAAATTAGAAAGTTGCTTACAATTACATGCTCTATCTGAATCATGAAAGAAAACATTTGGGTTCAGTGTCCCTTTAAGCAACTTTCTAATTTACTCCTATTATCAATTTTTCTTTGTTCCTTTGCTATCTTTATTTGAAAAAGTGCAGTACGGCTATAGAGCAGTTTTGAGAAAAAGTCCGAACCATTAGCTCACTAAGGCCTAGATTTGGAGTTTGGCGGTAGATGGGCTGTTAACGCTCCGCAGGCTTTTTTCTGGCCGCACCATAAATTTAACTCTGGTATCGAGAGTTCAAAAAAATGCTGCATTAGGCTCCAAAAAAGGAGCGTAGAGCATATTTACCGCAAATGCAACTCTCGATACCAGAGTTGCTTACGGACGCGGCCAGCCTCAAAAACGTGCTCGTGCACGATTCCCCCATAGGAAACAATGGGGCTGTTTGAGCTGAAAAAAAACCTAACACCTGGAAAAAAGCAGCGTTCAGCTCCTAACGCAGCCCCATTGTTTCCTATGGGGAAACACTTCCTACGTCTGCACCTAACACTCTAACATGTACCCCGAGTCTAAACACCCCTAACCTTACACTTATTAACCCCTAATCTGCCGCCCCCGCTATCGCTGACCCCTGCATATTATTATTAACCCCTAATCTGCCGCTCCGTACACCGCCGCAACCTACGTTATCCTTATGTACCCCTAATCTGCTGCCCCTAACACCGCAGACCCCTATATTATATTTATTAACCCCTAATCTGCCCCCCTCAACGTCGCCTCCACCTGCCTACACTTATTAACCCCTAATCTGCCGACTGGACCTGAGCGCTACTATAATAAAGTAATTAACCCCTAACCCGCCTCACTAACCCTATCATAAATAGTATTAACCCCTAATCTGCCCTCCCTAACATCGCCGACACCTAACTTCAATTATTAACCCCTAATCTGCCGACCGGAACTCACCGCTACTATAATAAATGTATTAACCCCTAAAGCTAAGTCTAACCCTAACACTAACACCCCCCTAACTTAAATATAATTTATATCTAACGAAATTAATTATCTCTTATTAAATAAATTATTCCTATTTAAAGCTAAATACTTACCTGTAAAATAAACCCTAATATAGCTACAATATAAATTATAATAATACTGTAGCTATTTTAGGATTAATATTTATTTTACAGGCAACTTTGTAATTATTTTAACCAGGTACAATAGCTATTAAATAGTTAAGAACTATTTAATAGTTACCTAGTTAAAATAATAACAAAATTACCTGTAAAATAAATCCTAACCTAAGTTATAATTAAACCTAACACTACACTATCAATAAATTAATTAAATAAACTACCTACAATTACCTACAATTAACCTAACACTACACTATCAATAAATAAATTAAATACAATTGCTACAAATAACTACAATTACATAAACTAGCTAAAGTACAAAAAATAAAAAAGAACTAAGTTACAAAAAATAAAAAAATATTTACAAACATAAGAAAAATATTACAACAATTTTAAACTAATTACACCTACTCTAAGCCCCCTAATAAAATAACAAAGACCCCCAAAATAAAAAAATGCCCTACCCTATTCTAAATTAATAAATTTAAAAGCTCTTTTACCTTACCAGCCCTGAACAGGGCCCTTTGCGGGGCATGCCCCAAGAAAATCAGCTCTTTTACCTGTAAAAAAAAAAATACAATACCCCCCCCCAACATTACAACCCACCACCCACATACCCCTAATCTAACCCAAACCCCCCTTAAATAAACCTAACACTAAGCCCCTGAAGATCTTCCTACCTTGTCTTCACCATCCAGGTATCACCGATCCGTCCTGGCATCCGGTGCTGAAGAGGTCCAGAAGAGGCTCCAAAGTCTTCCTCCTATCCGGCAAGAAGAGGACATCCGGACCGGCAAACATCTTCTCCAAGCGGCATCTTCGATCTTCTTCCATCCGGTGCGGAGCGGGTCCATCTTGAAGCAGCCGACGCGGATCCATCCTCTTCTTCCGTTGTCTCCCGACGAATGACGGTTCCTTTAAGGGACGTCATCCAAGATGGCGTCCCTCGAATTCCGATTGGCTGATAGGATTCTATCAGCCAATCGGAATTAAGGTAGGAATATTCTGATTGGCTGATGTCCGATCAGCCAATAGAATGCGAGCTCAATCTGATTGGCTGATTGGATCAGCCAATCGGATTGAACTTGATTCTGATTGGCTGATTCCATCAGCCAATCAGAATATTCCTACCTTAATCATAAAATTTCTTTACACTTTCTCACACGTTCCAGAGTGCTATATTTGTACCCCTTAATCAGTCTCTTACTGATCCCTTGCATGATCTGAATTATGTAAGTTTAATTTTGACATTATTGTCTTTAAAACTTAAATTTGCAGACTTCCATATTACAAGGGGAGATCATATTTAACAAGAAAATAAATCACCCAAGTACCTCTGTTATAGGGAAATAAGATAAATGATCATTTGGTTTGGGACAGAGTTAAAGGGACAGTCTAGGCCAAAATAAACTTTCATGATTCAGATAGAGCATGTCATTTTAAACAATTTTCCAATTTACTTTTATCACCAATTTTGCTTTGTTCTCTTGGTATTCTTTGTTGAAAGCTTAACCTAGGAGGTTCATATGCTAGTTTCTTAGACCTTGAAGCCCACCTCTTTCAGATTGCATTTTAACAGTTTTTCACAACTAGAGGGTGTTAGTTCACGTATTTCATATAGATAACACTGTGCTTGTGCACGAGAAGTTATCTGGGAGCAGGCACTGATTGGCTAGACTGCAAGTCTGTCAAAAGAACTGAAAAAAGGGGCAGTTTGCAGAGGCTTAGATACAAGATAATCACAGAGGTTAAAAGTATATTATTATAACTGTGTTAGTTATGCAAAACTGGGAAATGGGTAATAAAGGGATTATCTATCTTTTAAAACAATACAAATTCTGGTGTAGACTGTCCCTTTAAATACAGTATATAAAAAAGCTGGTTTAATTCACAAGTCAGGGACAAGATCTGGATAAACTTACACAAGTAAATAATAAACTGAAGAAACATGATACCATATGAGGATGGGAATACACCTGTATTTCGAAATAAATACAATTCTTGTGTGTGTGTGTGTGTGTGGGGGGGGGGGGGGCTGGAACATTATGCAGAATATAGGGGAATGGACTATTCCTTGAAAACAATTGGTTAGTTGATGAATGGAGAAGCATTTATTGAATACGTTAGCTTTTGAGGACATTTGTGATGTGACAGAATGCAGCGCAGGGACTCTGAGTATTGAGGTTAGATACAGTTATTTTTGGGGGGGAAGCATTTTATTTTTTCAGGGGACACAGGGTTTTGTGTGGAGAGCCATACTAGCAGCCCTAAGTACTCTCAAGAAGAAAGGGAGAAAGAAAAACTATGTACAGGTTATCCATGTATATTTTTGGTCTCCAATTCCTTTTCAGGCTATCTGAAAGGTCATTTCATTTTCTTACATGTTGAAACCATTTTTTAATTTTGTGTGCATTTTAAAAAATTGTTAAAAATGTTTTAATGGTTATTTATACATCATAACTCATTTTTATGTCTTTCTACCACTTTTTTTTTTTTACAATATAATTACAATGGGAGGAAGCAAAGGTTAGGTTTTGTTTTTATTTCACAGTAAGTATACATAATATTGCTTTAGCTGATTTGTATCACATGCTGGACTAATTCCTCCAGGGATTCTTTGTTAGCATCCTTGTTATATCACAAATAAGTAGATGAGTGGATTATGGAATAGACGGCAGGTAAAATGAATGTTTATAGACATTATTGGAAAACAGACCATCAGGTAATACTCAGTGTTAACAAGACCAAGTTGGTGCAATAGGCAGATGGTTATGGGGTTATGACTGGGAGGTACAATAAACAGTCTGAGACAGGCAGTTATTATAGACAGACCTGGCTAACACGTACTATAGGCAAGTATGGCCAGACAAGTATGATAAAAATATTATTTTCAATGTGGATGAACAAATTCCACCCTATGTACAAACAGATTCCATAGGCACGTTTAAAGGGACACTAAACACAATTGTAAACTACATGATTATAAACCTTCACATATAAGAATCATTTTGCAAAGACAACTGCAGCTTTATTTTGTCAAATGAATATATTGTTTTATGTTTATTCTTTTTCAGGGCCAGACTGGGAAATTAGACCGGTCCTGGAAATTTGTATGGCCCGCCCCAGCCCCACCCCGACTCAGCCCCGCCTCCTCCAGCTCAGTCCCGCCCCCTCCGGCTCACCAAAAATGACAACATATTAGATGAAGTTAAGTACTGGTGCCACTTAAATTATAACAACATTTCTATGATTCATAAAAATAAAAAAAATGGGCAATTGTCACATCAGAATGTTTTATGTCCCTAAAAGCCTCATGATAGAATACAACATTATTATATAATAATACAGTGTTTCTGTACTGTGGTCAATGACACAACCTCACACTGTGTCAGTGAAGTTTTACCAGCAGCAGTAATAATAAACTACAACACAAGTACATAATATATAACTCAGCAGCAGCTGGATATTACTCATCGTGATTAGCTATTGTCACAGATCCTTATAATAAGAAACTGTGACAATAGCTAATCACAATGATTGATATCTAGCTGCTGAGTACCGGCTCAGTGGCTTGTGCCACCAGGTCAAAAGTAGGGCAACTCACTAAGGGACGTTTCAATTACAGACAGAGCCACACGGGCATCCTGCACATCCCCTGACCACTTATCCTACCCAAACCCTCGGTCCCCTCTATATCACAATTGTGATGATCTAACCTGAAACTAGTAACTCCGCAGTTCACACTTAGTAAATCCTCGCATCTCACACTTTCACAGGGTGCCGCCATGTTGGAAAAGCCCGAAGGACCCTGTCATCATTACCTCTGACCTCCCAATGAGGTGTTCAGAAAGATTGCCTGGGAGAATTCTGTGCACAGTGCTATAACGGGGGAGGTATTATATCACGCAGGGCCCTGGGCAAAACTATTTGCAGGCAGCGCGGACGGCCCTGGTACTAAAGGGAACAGAACAAGATTTACTAATAGCGACAAATAGGCACTTTACACTTGAAACACGCAGAGTACAGTTTGAGCCTTCTTGTCTAATTCAGTGGTTTGTCACCGTCCCTTCCATGCTTGTCCACAAGGCCAGTGCCACTCAGTGTGCAGTCTCTTTTAGCACATTATGCCTTTCACAGAGAAAAAATATCCTGTAGTATATCGGTCTGACCCTGCCCAATGACAGTCCAGCGCCGAAATACCAGGCAATTCTTCTCTGAACAAGAGAAAACAACAAACCCCAGATGTACGTTTCGGCCTCCTTTGAGCCACGTCAGTGAGGTGCAGTTGCATCTCTCTAGGGCATATGTGCAAGGAGTCCACATCTGGTTTCCCCTTTTTACTCATAGGGAGACCCAAGAGTAATTTGCATACAAACAAGAAAAAAGAAAATAGAGAGTCACACTCAACTGAGACAGAACAAAAGCTAGAAAAACTTCCGTGCTTGTCCACAAGGCCAGTGCCACTCAGGGTGCAGTCTCTTTTAGCACATTATGCCTTTCACAGAGAAAAAATATCCTGTAGCATATCAGTCAGATCCTGCCCAACGACAGTCCAGCGCTGAAATACCAGGCAATTCTTCTCTGAACAAGAGAAAACAATAAACCCCAGACGTACGTTTCGGCCTCCTTTGGGCCTCGTCAGTGAGGTGCAGTTGCATCTCTCTAGGGCATACGTGTAAGGACATTTTTATGTGGGATTTCCATAGCGCCGGTATTACAGGTTGTGTGGTGAGGCTAAAAAGCTTGCGTTACAGCCATATGAGAGCAGTAGTTATGGATTTTGTGTAGCAAAAATGTTTCACAAAACACATAACTAAAGTGTTACAAAGTACACTAACACCCATAAACTACCTATTAACCCCTAATCCGCCATCCCCCCACATCACAAACACCTAATTAAAGTATTAACACCTAAACCGCCGTCCCCCCACATCGCCAACACAAAATAAACCTATTAACTTTTAAACCACCGCCCCCCCACATTGCCAACACTAAATAAAGCTATTAACCCCTAAACCGCCATCGTTTCATCAGCCTGATGAAACGACTATATGTTGAGAAACGCGTTGCTGGACGCATGTTTTTATCTATTTATACTCATTTAATTTTTCCCTTGAGTATATCACACCTGCCTGATTTCTATTACTGTTGCCGTTGGTGCAATTTTGTTTTTGTTCCTGATTCCTCTTTGGAGGTCCGCTGTGCCGAGTTTCCATCAACCCCATTGGTTCCTCTGCTGGGTTGACTCTGACGCTGTCTGCTGAGTGACGTCTGCCTAGCGTACTGAGCTTACGCTTGTCTGACGGGCGACTTTTGGTTCCGTCCTGTTTGTCTGGGTAGACGTT
This sequence comes from Bombina bombina, assembly GCF_027579735.1. Lineage (NCBI taxonomy): Eukaryota > Metazoa > Chordata > Amphibia > Anura > Bombinatoridae > Bombina > Bombina bombina. Next base: position 1,185,110,721 of record NC_069500.1, read on the forward strand.
TGTACCGCTGCTCTTGTGAGTAATACTCTGTGTGGGGGGTCCGCTGTTTTTGTTCTCCTCTGTTGCTCAAAACGATACTTGTCCCATGAGGCGCCTCTTCTATCTGTCATCCACAGGTTCCCGATGTTTAACTTTAATTTAGGTGTATTTTAATTATGTTAAAGTTAGGGGGTGTTAGTTTAATTTAGGTAGTTAGGGGTTAATAGCTTTATTTAGTGTTGGTGATGTGGGGGGACGGCAATTTAGGGGTTAATAGGTTTATTTAGTGTTGGCGATGTGGGTGGACGGCGGTTTAGGGGTTAATACGTTTATTTAGTGTTGGCGATGTGGGGGGATGGTGGTTTAGGGGTAAATAGGTTTTTATTTACTGTTGGCGATGTAGGGGGGCTGTGGTTTAGTTAATTTTGTTTCTGCATATTCCTTATGTTAAGTATAAATTAAGAATAGAAACGAAATAACGAATGGATCCGAAATAACGAATGGATCTGAAAAACGATTTAACTTTACATAACTAACTTTAAACTTAACTAATTTGCCGAAACAAAATGATTTATTTAACTAATGAAAAAAGGTTAACACAAAAAAGTGTAAATAGGGGCGCTATCACTTTAAAATTGTGCAATTCTGAACAAGTAAAGACTCAGATGCTAGGTGTGAATGGATACTCAAAGGCCCCTAGTTATCAAGCCGTCAACCTCAAATACGCTGGAATTCCGCAGTGTATTTGTGGCGAGGCTGATTCGCTTTAGTTATCAAGCCCTGCTGCCTGGCAAAAGTAGAATTTAGTGACGTAAGCTTCGATCCGCCGGACTCAGTCCGACACAGATCGATTCTTACGTCACTCCAGATGTTCCGAACACAAGTTCGGCACAATCTGACTACTTTTGCTAGTTATCAAAAAACTAGCACGTACGCTCGGCACTTTTCCGGCCCAGCGTACCTGGTTTTCAATCCGCCACCCTGGAGGCCGCGGATCCCATAGGAATCAATGGGAGTCTGACCATAGCGAAAGCTCATGTTCGCTGCTGCCCGACATCCCATTGATTCCTATGGGAAATGTGTACACCTAACACCCTAACATGTACCCCGAGTCTAAACACCCCTAATCTGCCCCCCCCTACACCGCCGCAACTAAATACATTTATTACCCCCTAAACCGCCGCTCCCGGACCTTGCCGCAACCTATATTATACATAATAACCTCTAATCTGCCGCCCCCTACACTGCCGCAACTAAATAAAGTTATTCCCCCCTAAACCGCCGCTCCCGGACCCCGCCGCAACTATAATAAATATGTTAACCCCTAAACCGCCACTCCTGGACCCCACCGCCACCTACATAATACCTATTAACCCCTATCCTGCCCCCCCTATACTGCCACCACCTATAATAAATTTATTAACCCCTATCCTGCCAATCCTGGACCTCGCCGCAACTAAGTAAATTGTTTAACCCCTAAACCGCCGCTCCCGGACCCCGCCGCCACCTATATTAAACTTATTAACCCCTAATCTGCCCCCCCTACACCGTCGCCACCTATAATAAATTTATTAACCCCTATCCTGCCCCCCTATACCACCGCAACCTATAATTAATTTATTAACCCCTATCCTGCCCCCCTACACCGCCGCCACTATAATAAAATTATTAACCCCTAAACCTAAGTCTAACCCTAACAACAACCTAACTTAAATATTAAATAAATACATCTAAATATTATAACTCTTATTAACTAAATTAATCCTATTTAAAACTAAATACCTTTAAAATAAACCCTAATATAGCTACAATATAAATAATAATTATATTGTATCTATCTTAGGATTTATTTTTATTTTACAGGCAAATTTCAATTTATTTTAACTAGGTACAATAGCTATTAAATAGTTAATAACTATTTAATAGCTACCTAGCTAAAATAATAATTTACCTGTAAAATAAAAACTAACCTAAGTTACAATTACATCTAACACTACACTATCATTAAATAAATTATTCCTATTTAAAACTAAATATTTACCTGTAAAATAAACCCTAAGATAGCTACAATGTTATTAATAATTACATTGTAGCTATTTTAGTTTTTATATTTATTTTACAGGTAACTTTGTATTTATTTTAGCTAGTTAGAATAGTTATTAAATAGTTATTAACTATTTAATATCTACCTAGCTAAAAGAAATACAAAATTACCTGTAAAATAAATCCTAACCTATGTTACAATTAAACCTAACACTACACTATCATTAAATAAATTAAATTAATTAACTACAAATACCTACAATTAAATAAACTAACTAAAGTACAAAAAATAAAAAAAACTAAGTTACAAAAAAAAAAAAAATATTACAACAATTTTAAGCTACTTACACCTAATCTAAGCCCCCTAATAAAATAACAAAGCCCCCAAAATAAAAAAATGCCCTACCCTATTCTACATTACAAAGTTAACAGCTCTATTACCTTACCAGCCCTTAAAAGGGCCTTTTGCGGGGCATGCCCCAAAGAAATCAGCTCTTTTGCATTTAAAAAAAATTACAACCCCCCCAACATTAAAACCCACCACCCACACACCCCTACTCTAACCCAAACCCCCCTTAAATAAACCTAACACTACCCCCCTGAAGATCATCCTACCTTTAGCCGTCTTCAGCCAGCCGACCACCGATGGAACAGAAGAGGACATCCACAGCGGCCGAAGTCATCATCCAAGGGGCGCTGAAGAATTCTTCCATCCGATTGAAGTCATCATCCAAGGGGCGCTGAAGAGGTCTTCCATCCGATTGAAGTCTTCATCCAGGCGGCGTCTTCAATCTTCATCCATCTGGAGTGGAGCGGAGCCATCTTCAGATGAGCCAATGCGGAGCCATCTTCTTCCACCGACGACTTTCCGACGAATGACGGTTCCATTAAGTGACGTCGTCCCTCGAATTCCGATTGGCTGATAGGATTCTATCAGCCAATCGGAATTAAGGTAGGAAAAATCTGATTGGCTGATTGAATTAGCCAATAAGATTGAGCTCGCATTCTATTGGCTGTTCCGAGTAGCCAATAGAATGCAAGCTCAATCTGATTGGCTGATTGGATCAGCCAATCGGATTGAACTTCAATCTGATTGGCTGATTCAATCAGCCAATCAGATTTTTCCTACTTAAATTCCGATTGGCTGATAGAATCCTATCAGCCAAACGGAATTCGAGGGACGCCATCTTGGATGACGTCACTTAAAGGAACCGTCATTCGCCGGGAAGTGGAAGATGGCTCCGCGTCGGCTCGTCTGAAGATGGCTCCGCTCCGCTCCGGATGGATGAAGATTGAAGACGCCGCCTGGATGAAGACTTCAATCGGATGGAAGACCTCTTCAGCGCCCCTTGGATGATGACTTCAATCGGATGGAAGACTTCTTCAGCGCCCCTTGGATGATGACTTCGGTCACTGTGGATGTCCTCTTCTGTTCCATTGGTGGTCGGCTGGCTGAAGACGGCTAAAGGTAGGATGATCTTCAGGGGGGGTAGTGTTAGGTTTATTTAAGGGGGGTTTGGGTTAGAGTAGGGGTGTGTGGGTGGTGGGTTTTAATGTTAGGGGGGTTATCATTTTTTTTTACAGGCAAAAGAGCTGATTTCTTTGGGGCATGCCCCGCACAAGGCCCTTTTAAGGGCTGGTAAGGTAATAGAGATGTTAACTTTTTAATGTAGAATAGGGTAGGGCATTTTTTTATTTTGGGGGGCTTTGTTATTTTATTAGGGGGCTTAGATTAGGTGTAAGTAGCTTAAAATTGTTGTAATATTTTTTAAATGTTTGTAACTTATTTTTTTTTATTTTTTGTACTTTAGTTAGTGTGCAGTCTCTTTTAGCACATTATGCCTTTCACAGAGAAAAAATATCCTGTAGTATATCGGTCTGACCCTGCCCAATGACAGTCCAGCGCCGAAATACCAGGCAATTCTTCTCTGAACAAGAGAAAACAACAAACCCCAGATGTACGTTTCGGCCTCCTTTGAGCCACGTCAGTGAGGTGCAGTTGCATCTCTCTAGGGCATATGTGCAAGGAGTCCACATCTGGTTTCCCCTTTTTACTCATAGGGAGACCCAAGAGTAATTTGCATACAAACAAGAAAAAAGAAAATAGAGAGTCACACTCAACTGAGACAGAACAAAAGCTAGAAAAACTTCCGTGCTTGTCCACAAGGCCAGTGCCACTCAGGGTGCAGTCTCTTTTAGCACGTTATGCCTTTCACAGAGAAAAAATATCCTGTAGCATATCAGTCAGATCCTGCCCAATGACAGTCCAGCGCTGAAATACCAGGCAATTCTTCTCTGAACAAGAGAAAACAATAAACCCCAGACGTACGTTTCGGCCTCCTTTGGGCCTCGTCAGTGAGGTGCAGTTGCATCTCTCTAGGGCATACGTGTAAGGACATTTTTATGTGGGATTTCCATAGCGCCGGTATTACAGGTTGTGTGGTGAGGCTAAAAAGCTTGCGTTACAGCCATATGAGAGCAGTAGTTATGGATTTTGTGTAGCAAAAATGTTTCACAAAACTCATAACTAAAGTGTTACAAAGTACACTAACACCCATAAACTACCTATTAACCCCTAATCCGCCATCCCCCCACATCGCAAACACCTAATTAAAGTATTAACACCTAAACCGCCGTCCCCCCACATCGCCAACACAAAATAAACCTATTAACTTTTAAACCACCGCCCCCCCACATTGCCAACACTAAATAAAGCTATTAACCCCTAAACCGCCATCGTTTCATCAGCCTGATGAAACGACTATATGTTGAGAAACGCGTTGCTGGACGCATGTTTTTATCTATTTATACTCATTTAATTTTTCCCTTGAGTATATCACACCTGCCTGATTTCTATTACTGTTGCCGTTGGTGCAATTTTGTTTTTGTTCCTGATTCCTCTTTGGAGGTCCGCTGTGCCGAGTTTCCATCAACCCCATTGGTTCCTCTGCTGGGTTGACTCTGACGCTGTCTGCTGAGTGACGTCTGCCTAGCGTACTGAGCTTACGCTTGTCTGACGGGCGACTTTTGGTTCCGTCCTGTTTGTCTGGGTAGACGTTTGTACCGCTGCTCTTGTGAGTAATACTCTGTGTGGGGGGTCCGCTGTTTTTGTTCTCCTCTGTTGCTCAAAACGATACTTGTCCCATGAGGCGCCTCTTCTATCTGTCATCCACAGGTTCCCGATGTTTAACTTTAATTTAGGTGTATTTTAATTATGTTAAAGTTAGGGGGTGTTAGTTTAATTTAGGTAGTTGTGATGTGGGGAGACGGTGGTTTAGGGGTTAATAGCTTTATTTAGTGTTGGTGATGTGGGGGGACGGCAATTTAGGGGTTAATAGGTTTATTTAGTGTTGGCGATGTGGGTGGACGGCGGTTTAGGGGTTAATACGTTTATTTAGTGTTGGCGATGTGGGGGGATGGTGGTTTAGGGGTAAATAGGTTTTTATTTACTGTTGGCGATGTAGGGGGGCTGTGGTTTAGTTAATTTTGTTTCTGCATATTCCTTATGTTAAGTATAAATTAAGAATAGAAACGAAATAACGAATGGATCCGAAATAACGAATGGATCTGAAAAACGATTTAACTTTACATAACTAACTTTAAACTTAACTAATTTGCCGAAACAAAATGATTTATTTAACTAATGAAAAAAGGTTAACACAAAAAAGTGTAAATAGGGGCGCTATCACTTTAAAATTGTGCAATTCTGAACAAGTAAAGACTCAGATGCTAGGTGTGAATGGATACTCAAAGGCCCCTAGTTATCAAGCCGTCAACCTCAAATACGCTGGAATTCCGCAGTGTATTTGTGGCGAGGCTGATTCGCCTTAGTTATCAAGCCCTGCTGCCTGGCAAAAGTAGAATTTAGTGACGTAAGCTTCGATCCGCCGGACTCAGTCTGACACAGATCGATTCTTACGTCACTCCAGATGTTCCGAACACAAGTTCGGCACAATCTGACTACTTTTGCTAGTTATCAAAAAACTAGCACGTACGCTCGGCACTTTTCCGGCCCAGCGTACCTGGTTTTCAATCCGCCACCCTGGAGGCCGCGGATCCCATAGGAATCAATGGGAGTCTGACCATAGCGAAAGCTCATGTTCGCTGCTGCCCGACATCCCATTGATTCCTATGGGAAATGTGTACACCTAACACCCTAACATGTACCCCGAGTCTAAACACCCCTAATCTGCCCCCCCCTACACCACCGCAACTAAATACATTTATTACCCCCTAAACCGCCGCTCCCGGACCTTGCCGCAACCTATATTATACATAATAACCTCTAATCTGCCGCCCCCTACACTGCCGCAACTAAATAAAGTTATTCCCCCCTAAACCGCCGCTCCCGGACCCCGCCGCAACTATAATAAATATGTTAACCCCTAAACCGCCACTCCTGGACCCCACCGCCACCTACATAATACCTATTAGCCCCTATCCTGCCCCCCCTATACTGCCACCACCTATAATAAATTTATTAACCCCTATCCTGCCAATCCTGGACCTCGCCGCAACTAAGTAAATTGTTTAACCCCTAAACCGCCGCTCCCGGACCCCGCCGCCACCTATATTAAACTTATTAACCCCTAATCTGCCCCCCCTACACCGTCGCCACCTATAATAAATTTATTAACCCCTATCCTGCCCCCCTATACCGCCGCAACCTATAATAAATTTATTAACCCCTATCCTGCCCCCCTACACCGCCGCCACTATAATAAAATTATTAACCCCTAAACCTAAGTCTAACCCTAACAACAACCTAACTTAAATATTAAATAAATACATCTAAATATTATAACTCTTATTAACTAAATTAATCCTATTTAAAACTAAATACCTTTAAAATAAACCCTAATATAGCTACAATATAAATAATAATTATATTGTATCTATCTTAGGATTTATTTTTATTTTACAGGCAAATTTCAATTTATTTTAACTAGGTACAATAGCTATTAAATAGTTAATAACTATTTAATAGCTACCTAGCTAAAATAATAATTTACCTGTAAAATAAAAACTAACCTAAGTTACAATTACATCTAACACTACACTATCATTAAATAAATTATTCCTATTTAAAACTAAATATTTACCTGTAAAATAAACCCTAAGATAGCTACAATGTTATTAATAATTACATTGTAGCTATTTTAGTTTTTATATTTATTTTACAGGTAACTTTGTATTTATTTTAGCTAGTTAGAATAGTTATTAAATAGTTATTAACTATTTAATATCTACCTAGCTAAAAGAAATACAAAATTACCTGTAAAATAAATCCTAACCTATGTTACAATTAAACCTAACATTACACTATCATTAAATAAATTAAATTAATTAACTACAAATACCTACAATTAAATAAACTAACTAAAGTACAAAAAATAAAAAAAACTAAGTTACAAAAAAAAAAAAATATTACAACAATTTAAAGCTACTTACACCTAATCTAAGCCCCCTAATAAAATAACAAACCCCCAAAATAAAAAAATGCCCTACCCTATTACCCTATTACCCTATTACCTTACCTTACCAGCCCTTAAAAGGGCCTTTTGCGGGGCATGCCCCAAAGAAATCAGCTCTTTTGCATTTAAAAAAAATTACAACCCCCCCAACATTAAAACCCACCACCCACACACCCCTACTCTAACCCAAACCCCCCTTAAATAAACCTAACACTACCCCCCTGAAGATCATCCTACCTTTAGCCGTCTTCAGCCAGCCGACCACCGATGGAACAGAAGAGGACATCCACAGCGGCCGAAGTCATCATCCAAGGGGCGCTGAAGAATTCTTCCATCCGATTGAAGTCATCATCCAAGGGGCGCTGAAGAGGTCTTCCATCCGATTGAAGTCTTCATCCAGGCGGCGTCTTCAATCTTCATCCATCTGGAGTGGAGCGGAGCCATCTTCAGATGAGCCAATGCGGAGCCATCTTCTTCCACCGACGACTTCCCGACGAATGACGGTTCCATTAAGTGATGTCGTCCCTCGAATTCCGATTGGCTGATAGGATTCTATCAGCCAATCGGAATTAAGGTAGGAAAAATCTGATTGGCTGATTGAATTAGCCAATAAGATTGAGCTCGCATTCTATTGGCTGTTCCAAGTAGCCAATAGAATGCAAGCTCAATCTGATTGGCTGATTGGATCAGCCAATCGGATTGAACTTCAATCTGATTGGCTGATTCAATCAGCCAATCAGATTTTTCCTACTTAAATTCCGATTGGCTGATAGAATCCTATCAGCCAAACGGAATTCGAGGGACGCCATCTTGGATGACGTCACTTAAAGGAACCGTCATTCGCCGGGAAGTGGAAGATGGCTCCGCGTCGGCTCGTCTGAAGATGGCTCCGCTCTGCTCCGGATGGATGAAGATTGAAGACGCCGCCTGGATGAAGACTTCAATCGGATGGAAGACCTCTTCAGCGCCCCTTGGATGATGACTTCAATCGGATGGAAGACTTCTTCAGCGCCCCTTGGATGATGACTTCGGTCACTGTGGATGTCCTCTTCTGTTCCATTGGTGGTCGGCTGGCTGAAGACGGCTAAAGGTAGGATGATCTTCAGGGGGGTAGTGTTAGGTTTATTTAAGGGGGGTTTGGGTTAGAGTAGGGGTGTGTGGGTGGTGGGTTTTAATGTTAGGGGGGTTATCATTTTTTTTACAGGCAAAAGAGCTGATTTCTTTGGGGCATGCCCCGCACAAGGCCCTTTTAAGGGCTGGTAAGGTAATAGAGCTGTTAACTTTTTAATGTAGAATAGGGTAGGGCATTTTTTTATTTTGGGGGGCTTTGTTATTTTATTAGGGGGCTTAGATTAGGTGTAAGTAGCTTAAAATTGTTGTAATATTTTTTAAATGTTTGTAACTTATTTTTTTTATTTTCTTGTACTTTAGTTAGTTTATTTAATTGTAGTTATTTGTAGTTAATTAATTAATTTAATTTATTTAATGATAGTGTAGTGTTAGGTTTAATTGTAACTTAGGTTAGGATTTATTTTACAGGTAATTTTGTATTTCTTTTAGTTAGGTAGATATTAAATAGTTAATAACTATTTAATAACTATTCTAACTAGCTAAAATAAATACAAAGTTACCTGTAAAATAAATATAAATCCTAAAATAGCTACAATGTAATTATTAATTACATTGTAGCAATCTTAGGGTTTATTTTACAGGTAAGTATTTAGTTTTAAATAGGAATAATTTATTTAATGATAGTGTAGTGTTAGATGTAATTGTAACTTAGGTTAGTTTTTATTTTACAGGTAAATTTCTCTTTATTTTAGCTAGGTAGCTATTAAATAGTTATTAACTATTTAATAGCTATTGTACCTAGTTAAAATAAATTGAAATTTGCCTGTAAAATAAAAATAAATCCTAAGATAGATACAATATAATTATTATTTATATTGTAGCTATATTAGGGTTTATTTTAAAGGTAAGTATTTAGTTTTAAATAGGATTAATTTAGTTAATAAGAGTTATAATATTTAGATGTATTTAATTAATATTTAAGTTAGGTGGGTGTTAGGGTTAGGGTTAGACTTAGGTTTAGGAGTTAACATATTTATTATAGTTGCGGCGGTGTAGGGGGGGCAGGATAGGGGTTAATAAATTTATTATAGGTGGCGACGGTTTAGGGGGGCATATTAGGGGTTAATAAGTTTAATATAGGTGGCGGCGGGGTCCGGGAGCGGCGGTTTAGGGGTTAAACAATTTATTTAGTTGCAGCGGGGTCCAGGATCGGCAGGATAGGGGTTAATACATTTATTATAGGTGGCGGCGGTATAGGGGGGGCAGGATAGGGGTTACTAGGTATAATGTAGGTGGTGGTGGGCTCCGGGAGCAGCGGTTTAGGGGTTAATACATTTATTATAGTTGCGGCGGGGTCTAGAAGTGGCGGTTTAGGGGTTAATAACTTTATTTAGTTGCGGGGGCTCCAGGGGCTCCGGTATAGGGGGTAGAACAGTGTAGTTTAGTGTGAGTGCTTAGTGACAGGGGTATCAATAAAGCTGGGAAAAAGCCGAAGAGCAGCGAGATCGGATGAGTGATAACTATCACAGTCCGCTGCTCATCGCCCCGTACTTGGTGTGCGGCTTTTTGACAGCTTTATTGATAACTTTGGCGAGCGTATTCAGGTCCGCTGCGACGATGTGAGGCAAGCTTAGGCGGGCGTATTGGGGCCGGCGATGGCAGGAAAGTAGACACGTTGATAACTAGGCCTTAAAGTGTCTATTAAACACAAGTGTAAAAAGGGGCACTATCACTTTAAGATTAGCCAATATGCAATGACTAGGGAAACAAATATTTGGTATAAATTGTTACTCAGAATTGCAATAAGTGATATGTAGATATGTAATGTGTAAATACAAATACAATAATGCATATATAAAATATAACCTATATAGAAATACTTCAAGGTGCAAAAAATAGAAAAAAGGATTATACTGTATATTTGTTAAAGGACCAGTCAACACAGTTGATTTACATAATCAACAAATGCAAGATAACAAGACAATACAATAGCACTTAGTTTGAACTTCAAATGAGTAGTAGATTTTTTTTCTGACAATTTTAAAAGTTATGTCTTTTTCCACTCCCCCTGTACCATGTGACAGCCATCAGCCAATCACAAATGTATACACGTACCATGTGACAGCCATCAGCCATACACAAATGCATACACACTTATTCTTGCACATGCTCAGTAGGAGCTGGTGACTCAAAACGTTTAAATATAAAAAGACTGTGCACATTGAGTTAATGGAAGTAAATTGGAAAGTTGTTTAAAATGGCATGCTCTATCTGAATAATGAAAGTTTAATTTTGATTGAGTGTCCCTTTAAATAAAAGTCCAATTAAAATGTGTGTTTTTGGAAACACACACAGGGGCCTATCTATCAAGCTCCGAATGGAGCTTGATGTCCAGTGTTTCTGGCGAGCCTGCAGGCTCACCAGAAACAGCAGTTATGAAGCAGCGGTCACAAAGACCGCTGCTCCATAACCTGTCCGCCTGCTCTGAGCAGGCGGACAGACATCGCCGCAATTCAACCCGATCGAGTACGATCGGGTTGATTGACACCTCCCTGCTGGCGGCCGATTGGCCGCGAGTCTGCAGGGGGGCAGCGTTGCACCAGCAGCTCTTGTAAGCTGCTGGTGCAATGCTGAATACGTGGAGCGTATTGCTCTCCGTATTCAGCGAGGTCTGGCGGACCGGATCCGCACTGTCGGAGGCCACAGAGTTTAACAGGCTGCTCTCCTCAGGGTAATGGCCGTCCACTTCAAAACAGATCTATAGAAAAGGGAGAAGGCGGAAACATAGCGCGATTCTGCAAATATATGCTATATATAGAATTTTGAATCAAATACACTAACATGTATTCAAGAACTGTAATGTAGTGCAAACTAAGCAGACTGGATCCTCTGAGTTGTCCGGTGAACTCTCTCCAGGTATATATGGCAGGAACAATTGCAAGGAGTGTGTTTCACTCTGATGTGTGCTTTGTGGTCTAGCACTGTAATGTAGTGCAGACCAGGCAGGGCAGAGCCTCTGAGCTGTCCGGCAAGCTCTCCTACACGATCAAGTGAAACCAGGGGCGCAATCAAATATACGGCACAGGTTTCAGCATAAGCGCAGAAACCCACTCCGCCCGTAATTTCACCTCACACATCGGGGTATTACATATATGGCGCCGGCATTTCCTAAGAGGCGTAAGTGTGATAAACTAGCGATGTCCAGAAATAAGCGTAAATACAAATTTCTGGAGTCGTCAGTGACTTACGGCACTTTAGAAACTGCCGGCGCCTAAGAAAAGTAAAGAAAATAACAAATCTCCCGTAAAAGTCTAATATGCCTCCCAAAAATAAGCCTGACACTTAAAACCCCTATATCCGCAATCCCCCCTCTAATTACTAATATTAAATGTATTAAACCCTAGACCGACAACCCCCCACAGCGCAATATGCCTATTTAAACTATTAACCCCTATATCCGTCATCAAACCCACACCGTAATAGCAAAATTATTAACCCCTAAATCCGCCAACCCCAACATCGCAAACTACCTCTTAAAACTATTAACCCTTAATCCGCCATTAACATAAAACGCAATAAACCGATTCAAGTATTAACCCCTAAACCGCCATAGCCCACATAGCCTATTAAATGTATTAACCCCTAATCTGCCGCCATAACTATAATAAAGTTATTAACCCCTAAACCTAAGTCTAACCCTAACCCTAACACCCCCCTAACTTAAATATAATTTAAATAAATCTAAATAAATTTACTATTATTAACTCAATTATTCCTATTTAAAACTAAATACTTACCTATAAAATAAACCCTAAGATAGCTACAATATAATTAATAATTACATTGTAGCTATTTTAGGATTTATTTTTATTTTACAGGCAACTTTGTATTTATTTTAACTAGGTACAATAGCTATTAAATAGTTATTAACTATTTAATAGCTACCTAGTTAAAATAAATAGAAATTTACCTGTAAAATAAATCCTAACCTAAGTTACAATTACACCTAACACTACACTGTCATTAAATAAATTAAATTAATTAACTACAATTACCTAAAATTAAATACAATTAAATAAAATAAACTACAAAAAAACCCCCCACTAAATTACAGAAAATAAAAAAAAATTACAAGAAGTTCAAACTAATTACACCTAATCTAAGTCCCCTAATAAAATAAAAAAGCCCCCCAAGGGCTGTCGGCACTTGAGCCCAGACTAATTGGGATAGAGGAAGACTCCTGGTTGCCTATCTTTGCCAGCCGCATGTTGTATGGTAGGATCTGTGAAGCGGCTCCCGCAGGTGACATTTTGAGACTGGTTTTGAGATGTGGTGCAAAAGCTAGCCATCAGCTAAGACTTTGGAGATCCGGAGTTGGGTGATTTATCTAGGTTGTAATACCGGCTGATGTAGGGCTCCACATCTCTATATGACTCTTTCTGTGATGCAACTCGCAGTCATTTATGTTTTGCCAGGGACAGCCTGTATCAGCCCTTAGTCACGATTCATTTAATTTAAGATTATGGGACTGTTACTGTCATGTTATATACTGTTGCCCATTGCTATCGTTTTATTTCACTGTTTTCAGTCATAATTGCTATAGATATTTATGGTAGGGATAGGTACTACTTAGATACCGCATCTATTTACATATTCTACCTACCCACCACTGGGTTAGATGATCTAGGGGTTAAGCTATCTAATAATGAGTGTGAGTTTTACTTTGTACTTTGGCTGCCCCTGCTATGAGAACCTAGGCTATACGTACCTCAGTATGTTCTTATGCTACAACACATGAGTACAACACTGGGGCATATTGCTTTGTTCCACTCCCCCTTATTTTTTATACTTTTTTATATATAGTTAGTAGGGGTGTTATATCATATATAATCGGACATACAGTGTAGCATATAAGTTTTATGTTCTTACTGCTAGGCGCCTCCCCCACCATAGAGCTTACTAAATAAGCATGGGGGCACAGACCCCACTTGTAATCCCAAATTGTAGTTAGCTGCTTAGTTTATTCCTAGAGGTAGCAGATATATTCTCTTTCCCCTGTATGAGCAGCTACAACATTGGGGATACTAAATATAAACTACACATGAGTGCTTTATTACAGTTTTTGCTGATAAATCTTTTTCTAATACTTATGTACAACTATAGTCCTAAGGACCCAAAAGGGGTCCTATAGGTTATACATTTTAAAAATTTGAGGGTAGTCTTTATGTGTATTGACCACACAGGAAGCAATGTAATTATAGAATTCCTTATGATTGTTAGTTCTACAGCACTTAATGTTTATGAACTGTAAGATCTCACTTCAGATTTTAAATAAGGCTTGTCATGTTTATTACTTTTGACAGTGATGTATACTATTGATAATTGCCATTACGGTGTGAGGGCCAATGTTTGTGGTCATTTTGGTTTGTATTATTATTTTATTTACCTCAATAAAAAATATTGAAATAAAAAAAAAAAAAGCCCCCCAAAATAATAAAATTCCCTACCCTATACTAAATTACAAATAGCCCTTGAAAAGGGTTTTTTTGCGGGGCATTGCCCCAAAGTAATCAGCTCTTTTACCTGTAAAAAAAGAAATACAATCCCCCCAAAATTAAAACCCATCACCAACACACCCAACCTTACTCTAAAACCCACCCAAACCCCCCTTAAAAAAAACTAACACTACCCCCTTGAAGATCACCCTACCTTGAGCCGTCTTCACCCAGCCGGGAAGAAGTCTTCATCCAATCCGGGCAGAAGAGGTCCTCCACACGGGCAGAAGTCTTCATCCAAGCGGCAACTTCTATCTTCTTCCATCCGACGAGGAGCGGCTCCATCTTGAAGACATCCGACGCAGAGCATCCTCTTCCATCGATGGCGACTGTAGAATGAAGGTCCCTTTAAATGACGTCATCCAAGATGGCATCCCTTGAATTCCGATTGGCTGATAGAATTCTATCAGCCAATCGGAATTAAGGTAGGAAAAATCCTATTGGCTGATGCTATCAGCCAATCGGATTGAAGTTCAATCTGATTGGCTGATCCAATCAGCCAATAGGATTGACCTCACATTCTATTGGCTGTTCCAATCAGCCAATAGAATGCAAGCGCAATCCTATTGGCTGATTGCATCAGCCAATAGGATTTTTCCTACCTTAATTCCGATCGGCCAATCGGAATTGAAGGGACGCCATCTTGGATGACGTCATTTAAAGGAACCTTTATTCTACAGTCACCGTCGATGGAAGAGGATGCTCCGCGTCGGATGTCTTCAAGATGGAGCCGCTCCTCGTCGGAAGGAAGAAGAAAGAAGATGCCGCTTGGATGAAGACTTCTGCCCGTATGGAGGACCTCTTCTTCCCGGATTCGATGAAGACTTCTGCCCGGCTGGGTGAAGACGGCTCAAGGTAGGGTGATCTTCAAGGGGGTAGTGTTAGGTTTTTTAAGGGGGGTTTGGGTGGGTTTTAGAGTAAGTTTGGGTGTGTTGGTGGTGGGTTTTAATGTTGGGGGGTTGTATTTCTTTTTTTACAGGTAAAAGAGCTGATTACTTTGGGGCAATGCCCCGCAAAAAGCCCCTTTAAGGGCTATTTGTAATTTAGTATAGGGTAGGGAATTTTATTATTTTGGGGGGCTTTTTTATTTTATTAGGGGGCTTAGATTAGGTGTAATTAGTTTAAACTTCTTGTAATTTTTTTTTTATTTTCTGTAATTTAGTGTTTGTTTGTTTTTGTAGTTTATTTTATTTAATTGTATTTAATTTTAGGTAATTGTAGTAAATTAATTTAATTTATTTAATGATAGTGTAGTGTTAGGTGTAATTGTAACTTAGGTTAGGATTTATTTTACAGGTAAATTTGTATTTATTTTAACTAGGTAGCTATTAAATAGTTAATAGGTAAGTATTTAATTTTAAATAGGAATAATTGAGTTAATAATAGTAAATTTATTTAGATTTATTTAAATAATATTTAAGTTAGGGGAGTGTTAGGGTTAGGGTTAGACTTAGGTTTAGGGGTTAATAACTTTATTATAGTGGCGGCGACATAGGCGGCAGCAGATTAGGGGTTAATACATTTAATAGGCTATGTGGGCTATGACGGTTTAGGGGTTAATACTTGAATCGGTTTATTGCGTTGTGGGTTAATGGCGGATTAAGGGTTAATAGTTTTAAGAGGTAGTTTGCGATGTTCGGGTTGGCGGATTTAGGGGTTAATAATTTAGTTATTACTTGCGGTGTGGGTTTGATGGCGGATATAGGGGTTAATAGACTTTATTAGTTATTGCGGTGGGGGATTGCGGTTGACAGGTAGATAGACATTGCGCATGCGTTAGGTGTTAGTTTATTTTTGCAGGCATTTTCGGGAGTTACGGTGCTCCCATACTCAGCTCAAGATTTGCTACGGCTGCCTTTTATGGCGAGGTAAAAATGGAGTAAGATTTCTCAATTTTCGCCACTTAAGTCCTTGCGCTGGATATTGGATACTGATTTACGACGAGTTCCCATGTTAGCCTATGGGAGTAATAATGCGAGCGACGGGTGAAATATACACGTGTAACTTGTATGCTACGCCGTATATGTAATACCAAAATCGCGTAAAATCTGGCACCGTTGGATTTTGCGGGCGACGCTGCATATGTAATGGAGGCCCTGGTGTATGACCAGGTGTATGGTGTATCTTTCAGCTTGCTTGCAGAGTTCAGGGTGTAGTTAACAACCACAAAAAAGGTTTGTTATTGTGAATAAAAAAAGTGGATCAAAAAATTGGAAAACTTAAAAACAAGTGTTTATTAAACACATAGATATAATACAGCAATGCGTTTCTCAGTAATGTTACTGTTTCTTCAGGCTGATCAGACCTGGACAGAGTTCACCTGGACAACTCAGAGGATCCGGTCTGCTTAGTTTGCACTACATTACAGTGCTTGAATACATGTGAGTGTAATTGTATATCTAGCATATATTTGCAGAATCACGCTATGTTAGCGCCTTCTCCCTTTTCTATAGATTTAACTAATGAAAACTAAACAAAACAAATTTTTATGCTGTGCACATGTCTAAAAAGAACCCCAGGTGACCAATCACAAACTAATATTCAGATATACAGTGGGTATTGAAAAGAATCACCCCCTTGAAAATAATCAAATTTTGTTGCTTTGCCGCCTGAAATAAAGACAGGGAAAGATTTTGTTTATCCAGTTGTATTTACTCAGTGCAACTTATATCATCCAAGTGACAGATATAACACCAAAATGTCAGACAAAAATAAAGACAATTCAAAAACAGAATCACTGAGATGGAAAAAGGATCACCCCCTTGTGTCAGTATTTTGTTGAACCACCTTTTGCTTTAATTACAGCCTTTAGTCTGTTGGGATATGTCTCTACTAACGTTGCACATCTAGACTGTGCAATATTTGCCCACTCTTCTTTGCAGAACTGCTCCAGTTCTGTTACATTTGATGGTGATCGTTTGTGGACAGTCTAGTAAAAATTAAACTTTCATTATTCAGATAGGACATGTAATTTTAATTAACTTTCCAATTTACTTTTATCATCAAATTTGCTTTTTTCTCTTGGTATTCTTAGTTGAAACTAAACCTAGGTAGGCTCATATGCTAATGTCTAAGCCCTTGAGGGCTGCCTCTAATCACATGCTTTTTAAATTGCTTTTTAAAACAAAAGACTTGATAGTTCACATGGGCCATATAGATAACACTGTGTTCAGGCACAGAAAGTTATTTAAGATTTAGCACAACGCAATGCTAAATGCAATTCAATAGATAATAAATAGTCACAATCATGTGATCAGGGGGCTGTCAGACGGTTCTTAGATACAAGGTAATCACAGAGGTAAAAAGTATATTAATATAAATTTGTTGGTTATGCAAAACTGGGGAATGGGTAATAAAGGGATTATCATGTATCTCTAAAACAATAACAATTCTATTGTAAACTGTCCCTTTAAGCCTGGGCTCTGACTAGGCCATGCAAGGACATTCACATTTTTCTCCTACAACCACTGTGTGGTAATTTTTCCTGTGTGCTTTGGGTCATTGTCATGTTGGAAGGTGAACCTTCTTTCTATTGACAACTTTCTGGCAGAGGGCAGCAGATTTTCCTCAAGAATTTTACATTTTTTTGCCCTATCCATTATTCCTTCTATACTGACAAGTGCTCCAGTGCCTGCTCTAGAGAAACACCCCATAACAGGATATTACTACCTCCATGCTTTACTGTAGGTATGGTGTTATTTAAATGGTGAGCTGCATTGGATTTCCTCCAGACATATGGTTTGGTGTTGAGGCCAAATAATTAAATGTTAGTCTCATCTGACCATAAAACCTTTTTCCATGTGGCCTAGGTGTGTTATGGCAAAGCTCAGTCGTGACTGCATGTGGCCTGTCTTGAGGAGTGGCTTTTTTCTTGCACCCCTCCCATACAAGCCACATTTGTGGAGTATTTGTGATATTGTTGTCACATGCACACAATGACCACTCTTTCATAAATTTCTGCAACTGCTTCAGAGTTGCTGTGGGCCTCTTGGTAGCCTCTCTGACCAGTTTCCTCCTGGCTCTTTCATCCAGTTTGGAGCGACGTCCTGATCCAGAGAGGGTCTGTGTTGTAACAAATACATTCCACTTCTTAATAATAGACTTCACTGTGCTTCTATGTATTGATAAAGCCTTTGATATTTTCTTGTATCATCTCCTGACTTGTGCCTGTCCACAAGGTTATCCCGGAGATCTTTAGACAGTGCCTTGCCACCCATAGTTGATTGTTTGCTTCAGTTGCACTACCAGGGACTGAAATAATCCAGGAAACTATTTTATGCCGAACTAATCAATATGCCCACAGCTGATCACAGTTGAAAGGTCAAATGGCTTTGTGTGTGTCGTTGAGAAGGTGATTAGCTACACCTGATTGAATTTAAAAGTAATTTTAGGGGGGGGTGATACTTTTTCCAACTCAGTGATTCTGTTTTTGAATTGTCATTTTTTTTGTCTGAAATGTTGGTGTTATATCTTTCACTTTGATGTTATAAGTTGCACTGAGTAATTACAACTGGATAAACAAAAACTGTCTGTCTTTATTTCAGGCTGCAAAGCAACAAAATGTGATTATTTTCAAGGGGGGGGGGGGGTGATTCTTTTCAATACCCACTGTAGCACAAAGTCTTTTTGCTGGGGCAACCTGCACTCTTGTATTCCCTTAAGGTGGTTTATCACTGATTTAACTTGGTTACTATAGCAAAGAATAATTTGCCTATCATAAGTGTTGAGGCAAAACTGATAATCCACCTTCTAAAAGAAAATGACACCCTAGAAGCTTAGGGAGGGAGGGAGGGAAAAAGTAAAAAATGTTTGCATAAATTGCCTAAAAGTATTAACCCAAGTCTCCCTGGGAGAAAGTGAAACAAACAAAACATTTTAGATGTATTTTACAACAAAAGGCTGCAAAATAAATAACAAATGTATATTTAAATAATGTTTCACTCGCAGATCCACACGTTTGCAGCGATAGAGGGTTCCTTCAATGTCCACAAGATAGGAGCATGGTGCAACTTTTGCAGACAGGTACCCTTTCTCCAACGACTTGTTCGATCTCCAAGCAGGGGTTTCATACAGATTTGTTCCCCAATATTCAATTCAGGCAAATCTCTGGCAGATGTGTCATATCGTGCCTTGAACACTTGCCTCTTAAGTCGTAACTTTTCTGGTATACCATGTATCACAGAGGGTTCAAGTAACTTGTTGGCAAATGGTAAGGAGGTCTTTAATCTCCTTGACATCAGTCTATGTGCCAGACTACTATCCATGCCCTTGGTTGGAGTGTTTCTCCAATGTAAGATGGCCTTCCACGGGTCTTTACCATCACTTTGTGCTTTCTTGCATACATTTTTAACAAACTTCACAGCAGATTCAGCTTTGCCGTTAGACTGTGGATGACATGGTGAAGAAGTCACATGCTCAAACTCCCATTCAGTGGCAAATTTCCTGAATTGTAAGCTTGCGAACTGAGGGCCGTTATCAGAGATCACTTTATCTGGTTGTCCATGAGACGTTCAAACTGAGCCTTGCACCTCTTAACTGTAGTTTCAGTGGATAAGTCAGGAAGAAGTTCAATTTCCCAGAAGTCTGAGTAATGATCAACTAATATCAGATATTCTTTTCCTGTGTAGTTGAATAAGTCTATACTGACAATCTGCCAAGGACGTGTAGGTATCTCATGTGACATCATGGTTTCTTTTTGTTGCAAATGTGCATATTAATTGCAAGTGGGAAAATTGCTGACAAAGTCTTTGATTTCACCTTGCTTGTTGAGCCAGTAAAGAGTATCACGTGCTTGTTTGTAGCATGCCTCACCCCCAATGTGACTTGAGTGTATGCGTAATAACATCTCTGCTCTAAGTGACTTTGGTATTATGACTCTTGGACCTTTGTATAAGATACCATTTTGTACGCTGATCTCATCTCTGAAGGACCAATATTCCTTCACAATTGCAGGTGCTGCATCCTTTTCATCTGGCCAACCAATCAGAACAATAGACTTCAGTGCTTGTAAAGTTGCATCTCTGTCTGTGTGCTGTATGAGCTGATGTAGCCTCTGATCCATGACATTTAGATAGTCTGCTTGATTGACTTCAGCAAAGAAAGTTTGTTCCTGTTGCAGCAAACAAACTGTATGATGCTCATGCTCACCTCCGGGTGCCACATGATCCATTGTAGCTCTGCTCAGGGTATCACTGATATACATTTCACATCCTGGCTAGTAGACAACATTGAGGTTGTAATGCTGCAATGTAAACATCATGCCCTGCAAATGCTTGGGAGCACATAAAAGGGGCTTTTTGAATATGGCTATTAGTGGTTTGTGATCAGTTTCAGCTCTGATTGTATCCCAGCCATAAAGAGAATGATGAAAACGCCTGCAAGCAAACGCAATGCTTAAACATTCCTTTTCCATTTGAGCATAATTCTGCTCGACTGACGAAAGAGCTCTGGACGCATATGCAACTGGCTGACCTTCTTGCAACAGACAACATCCTAGGCCATTTTTGCTTGAGTCACTTTGTATTGTGACAGGCTTTGCGACATCATAATATTTCAACACCGGGGCAGCGTGACCAAACGTTTTATCTCCTCCACTGCCTGGTCATGCTTGGGAAGCCAGTGCCAAACTGCATCTTTGTCCAGAAGTGTTCTCAATGGCTGACACACCTCAGACAAGTGCGGCATGAATTTCGCTAGGTATGTGACAAAGCCAATAAAACGCTGTACCGCTTTGGTGTCACCAGGCTGTGGCATGTCCACAATGGCTCTAATCTTATCTGGGTCAGCTTTTAATCCTTGTGAGGACAGGATATTTCCATGGAAACAAACTTCTTGCACCTTGAACTGCAATTTCTTTACGCAGAGTCTCAGCATCACCTGCCTGCAACGATCCAGTAGCGCTGTTAGATTCTCATCATGGTCATGCTCAGATTCTTCATCTGTATTACCACAGCCAACTATAAGAATGTCATCGGCTATTGGCTCAATTCCGTGGAGCCCACATAATAGTTCATGCTGCTTCGCTGATACACCTCCGGTGCTACAGAGACTCCAAATGGCAGTTTCAGCCATCTCTTTCTGCCCCAAGGAGTCCAGAAGATGGTCATGTAGCTACTCTTTTCATCCAGTTTCACAGTAAAAAGGCATCTCTCGCATCAACAAGTGTAAAAACCCATGCTTTGGGTAGTTTGTGCAAAACGTCGTCAAGTGTTGGCATTAAGAAGTGTGGCCGTTTCAGTGCCATGTTCAGAAACTTGGGATCAATGCAAATTCTGATCGTCTCAGGCTTGCTAATAACTACCATGTTGCTTATCCAATCTGTAGGCTCTGATACTGAAGTAAGATGTCATTCAGCTTCATACTTATCCAGTTGTGATTTGACCTGCGGCTTAACATTGCGTGGGGCATATTGTACTGGTGGAATGCTAGGATAAAGTTCAAAATGTACCTTAACTGGAACAGATCCTACTGGGCCATCAAACACATCACTATAGACACTTAGGATTTGCTGTTTTGTCAGTGGCCTAGTCAGAGGATCAACAGGAACAGGAAATGCCAAACAGGAAACAAGTGCAATAGAAATAAATCATAGAGTTGCATATAAGCTAAACATAACACCCATAACAGTTCCTCTGTGCTTAAGTTGAAAACACCACCAATAAGATTGTTCAAAAGGTGCAGTACGTAACAGGGAGTTTTCCACATTACAGAATATATTCTTATACTAACGTAACCATGGTGAATCTTATCCATCCCTCAGACTAACATAATCTGGAGCTCTATTATTATACCTAATATACTCCTATTTTTAATAAGACGATAGGAGTAAATCCACCTCTTGTCAGTCATCCAATCCTAATTATCTGTATCTAATATATTTCCACAATGCTTATAAATTTACCTGTGATATAAACTATATATCTCACACTGGTAAGTGTAGTGTATTTCAAGCAATCCACTTGACAACATGTAATAAAGTGTTGCTTATAACATAATATACTATTGTTTGAATAATTATACAAATTGTCCCCTACTTCACATGTGAACATATATATCATAAATATACTCTTAACATACCTATATCCTATCCTGTAATCTGGATCCTTAGCTATATCCATGTCTGTGTCAATAAGTTTCCCTTTGTTTTAGAGGAATAAATCTGTTGTATTCCCAAAATGTAGCTATGTGTTCTAGGGAATGATACTAAAAATAGTACTAATACTAAAAAGTAGTTTTTTTCAGGTACTTACATGTTTCCCCATCTTTTCTAATAGGTCTAGAGGTTCTCCCTATATATTGGACATTCTAACAAATATATCAAAAATTGTGAATCACAAGTCAAATGGGATTTAATCTTAAATTCCTCTTTGATAATTTATGATCAAAAGGAATTAATACACACATTCCATATAATCTTCTACCACATTTATATATACTCAAAAGGTTTAATACCTCATTTGTGCAAAATGCTTTATTTGTTATTATCATTTACATTATTTGTAAAAGATCTACCAGTTATTTCTTTATATTCACAATGGTGACGTCAGATATTCTGAAATTTGGAGAACTCCCTATTATGTACTGCACCTGTTGAACAATCTTATTGGTGTCGTTTTTACACATGCACTAATAAGTTGTGTTGTATATTGAAGATTATTCTTCTGAAGAAACAGTTTTAATATTTTTTATGGAGCAAATTGGTTTTAATATTTTAAGTAGCACAGCACTTTTTATTTTGGCAAATAATAAACTTCTAGCCTGTTTAGTATTAATACCTTTGGGATTGATATTCTGTTAATGGTGGGTTTTATATCAGCAGAAGAGAGTGGTATTTTGAGCCTTGCAGCTAGCGTTGAGAGACATACTGGACTGGAGGTGTGAGCTTAATGAATGTCTCAAAAAGGTTCAGTGAGGAACTTGGATATTTGTATTAGGTATAATAGGAACAAACAAATTCCGACAATTAAAAATCAATAAACTATAAAACAGGGTTTTTTTTTTTTTTTTTTTTTTTTTTTTTTTTAAGTAAAGCTCACCTAAAATAATAGTAATAAACGCTATAGTGCAACCTAGAAAAACATATTTAGAAAAAGCAAAAAGAAAGAAGATTCCACAAAATAAGTGCAATCTCAAAGTCTAGGATACAAAGCACATATAGACACAGGACCAGAAGATTCAATGCAAAAACAATAATTCTTTATATGTGAATATGTATATAAAGTGCATAAAAGAACACACATGTATGTACAATTCAAAGCATACAATACATCAACCATACAAATACATTCATACTCATAACAGTAAAAAGGGGTACCCCAATTGAGCAGCAAGAAATGTTCAACTTATTATTAATAAGGTGTACCATATGAGTCCAGAGACTGTAATTTCCAATTTTAACAAAATATTGGAGCAAACTTTAGGATGCTTTTGAGTACATGCAGTTAATTGCATAAGCCAACCATCATAGATCAGAAATTGCACAGGAAAAAACTTTGAAATCATGCAGTTAGTTGAATAAGCCAGATGTCATGAAGCAAGAGTCATAGCGTTATTGCAAAAGATCGTCAGTGCAATATAGATTAATATGTTAGGCTCATAAAGCTCAGTCCTGTCCAAACATCCAGATGTTCTGTGTAAATGTTAGCAGTCAAGCAGTAAAGCAAAGTTCATTCCTTATCAGTATTGCAACAATAACAAAGCGCAGTCTCTGTAGCAAGAGCTCAGTTGCAATAAAAAGGATATAAGTACTATACACATTTCATAGGTGCATTTTCACTTATTGAACAGAAAGCCATAAAGTCACTTTGCAAATATATATGCTTCATAAGCACATCGCCACTTATCATAGACAGGTAATCACATACCAGCCGCATCGAGCGGCATGCTTGTATTTGGAGCAACGTGATCCTCATCCGTCTGTGAGTATATTGTCAAAAGCGGCACAGTGTCCCAATACAAAGATTCTTGATACTTGCTTTCAAAAGGGGTAACTCTCCCCTTGAGTGGGGTCTAACACCTAAACCCCACTCAAGGGGAGAGTTACCCCTTTTGAAAGCAAGTATCAAGAATCTTTGTATTGGGACACTGTGCCGCTTTTGACAATATACTCACAGACGGATGAGGATCACGTTGCTCCAAATACAAGCATGCCGCTCGATGCGGCTGGTATGTGATTACCTGTCTATGATAAGTGGCGATGTGCTTATGAAGCATATATATTTGCAAAGTGACTTTATGGCTTTCTGTTCAATAAGTGAAAATGCACCTATGAAATGTGTATAGTACTTATATCCTTTTTATTGCAACTGAGCTCTTGCTACAGAGACTGCGCTTTGTTATTGTTGCAATACTGATAAGGAATGAACTTTGCTTTACTGCT
This sequence comes from Bombina bombina, assembly GCF_027579735.1. Taxonomy (NCBI): domain Eukaryota; kingdom Metazoa; phylum Chordata; class Amphibia; order Anura; family Bombinatoridae; genus Bombina; species Bombina bombina. The sequence goes on from NC_069500.1 coordinate 1,185,135,221, forward strand.
TGACTGCTAACATTTACACAGAACATCTGGATGTTTGGACAGGACTGAGCTTTATGAGCCTAACATATTAATCTATATTGCACTGACGATCTTTTGCAATAACGCTATGACTCTTGCTTCATGACATCTGGCTTATTCAACTAACTGCATGATTTCAAAGTTTTTTCCTGTGCAATTTCTGATCTATGATGGTTGGCTTATGCAATTAACTGCATGTACTCAAAAGCATCCTAAAGTTTGCTCCAATATTTTGTTAAAATTGGAAATTACAGTCTCTGGACTCATATGGTGCACCTTATTAATAATAAGTTGAACATTTCTTGCTGCTCAATTGGGGTACCCCTTTTTACTGTTATGAGTATGAATGTATTTGTATGGTTGATGTATTGTATGCTTTGAATTGTACATACATGTGTGTTCTTTTATGCACTTTATATACATATTCACATATAAAGAATTATTGTTTTTGCATTGAATCTTCTGGTCCTGTGTCTATATGTGCTTTGTATCCTAGACTTTGAGATTGCACTTATTTTGTGGAATCTTCTTTCTTTTTGCTTTTTCTAAATTAAAAATCAATGGCACTACTTAAGTAATTTCCCAATATTTGATAATTGTATTATACAGAGAACTCAACAATAATTTCTGTGTACAATTTAATTATTGATACAAATAGGGAATGGCAGGTAATGCATATTACAAGTTGCGGTGGTATAGCTATACTGCAAGCATTTTAGCCTGTAACGCAACGTCCATTCCGCACTCAAAAAATGACGTTTGAGTGCGGGATTTTCCTTACCACTGTATTACAGGTTGTGCGGTCCGGCTAAAATTCTTGCGTTATGGTCTATACTGCCGTGAGCCATTCCGCAATCTGAGACCAGTAGTTATAGATTTTGCAAAACAAAAATGTTTCACAAAACTCATAAATAAAATGTTACAAAGTACACTAACACCCATAAACGTACTATTAACTACTAAACCACCACCCTCTCACATCACAAATACTATATTACTCCTATTAACCCCTAATCTGCCACCCACCCACATCGCCAACACTAAAAAAGGAACAGTCTACTCCAGAATGTTAGGTTTTTAAAAAGATAGATCATCCAGATGGAATACACCCAAGGGTTTTACGGGAATTTAGCTCTGTTATAGACAGACCTCTACTCTTAATTTTTCAAGACTCATTATTCTCAGGCAAAGTACGCCAGGACTGGCATAAAGCTGATGTGGTGCCACTCTTTAAAAAGGGAGCAGGGCTGATCCAGGAAGCTATAGACCAGTTAGTCTGACATCAATAGTGGGGAAGTTACTCAAAGGGATTATATTAATGAGTATATCCGTATAAACAAGATAATGAGTTTAAATCAGCATGGTTTTGGGAGAAATAGATCATGTCAAACTAACATAATAAGATTCTGCAAGGAAATAAGTAAAAATATAGATAAAGGGGAATCAGTTGATGTGATATATTTTGCAAAGGCGTTTGATACAGTGCTACATGAATGATTAATGCACAAAATTAAGGGACTGGGAATAGCTGAGAATGTTAGCTCCTGGATAAATAACTGTATAAAAGACAAGGAAACAAAGAGTAGTAGTAAATAGAACATACTCAGATTGGAAAAAGGTAATCGGTGGAGTCCCCCAGGGATCAGTACTGAGTCCTGTTCTTTTAAATATTTTTATTAATGACTTGGAGCAAGGATTAAATAGCAACATCTCTATTTTTTTCAGATGATACAAAGTTATGTAAGGTCATTAGGTCAGAGGAGGATGAATTTGCTTTACAAGAGGATCTGCAAAACTTAGAAATATGGGCAGGTAAATTGAAAATGAGACTTAATACTAGAAAATGCAAGGTTCTACATTTTGGAAGTAAAATTAAGCAGGCAATGTATTATGTAAATGGGACTAGACTTAGCCGAACAGAGGTGGAAAGGGATTTAGGAGTAGTAATAGATAACTAGCTAAAGATGGGTGCACAATGCAGGGCAGCGGCTTCTAAGGCTAATAAGATACTAGCATGTATTAAAAGAGTCATTGATGAAAGGGAGGAAAGCATAATTTTGTCACTATATAAATCCCTGGTAAGACCTCACCTTGAGTATGGAGTGCAGTTCTGGGGACTGATCTCAAAAAAAGACATTGCAGAACTAGAATAAGTTCAGAGAAGGGCCACAAAGCTAATAAGGGGAATGGAGAATTTAAGCTATGAGGATAGGTTAGCCAATCTGGGTCTTGAGAGGTGACATGATTACTTCATATAAATATATTCAAGTCCCATATACAGAGATGGCAGAAGCTCTATTCCAAGAAAATTGTTTATGACAAGAGGTCACAATTTAAGGCTGGACTAAAGGAGATTTAATCTCCTGCAACGGAAAAGTTTTTTCACTGTAAGAGCAATAAAATTGTGGAACTCATTACAAAAGGAGGTAGTGAATGCCAATACCTTAGATAAATTTAAAAATGGGTTGGATACATTTCTGGCTAGAAACAGAATTAAGGATATTATTGATTGTGTTAAATGGGTCACCTTTTAATGGGATTCAACTGGAGCTTTTTTGTAAATATTTTAGATTTTTTTATAGGTTGAAGTCGATGGACTTCGGTCTTTTTTTCAACCTCATCTACTATGTAAATAAAGTTTGCACGACCACACTTAAATGGAAAAAGTTCCCCAAACTAATTACCCAGAAGCAATAATCTGAAGAGTACCTTTTTGCGCATTCTGGAAGTCAAAGTTCCTAGATCTTCAGGATATGAACTGGATGGGTCAGCTTCTTCCCGAGAACTCTGCATAACAGCTACCATATTGCTTTTATTCTTCCATGTTTGCCGACGTGTGACAAATGGCGTCAAAAATTCAATGTAGGAGACTCTACAGATGGGAAAAATGTATTGTAAGTATATGATTTCTATATTGATGATATATATAGATAGATATTTATTTACCTTCATCTTACACTGTCAGGCTGTGAAAGTGTAAGATGAAAAAAATAAAGCTATTTATATATTTTTTGTAAATGTAAAAATCACGTGAGATGTAATTTTATTTTTACACATGGACACTATCAACACCAAAAACAAATGCTAGAGTTTTTAAAGTGATTTGGAAATAAATAAGACAATTTAATGCATAAAAAAAATGTTGTTTATATAGTGAAGGCTACTGCATTATTAAGGTAGGTGTGCCTTATTGCTTGACAGTGTAGATTATTGAGTAATCCTAAATAAGGTATTAAAAAACACATTGATCAAAAGCAATGATTTTTCTATCACAGGCAAGGAATAATGTTATAGTATATCAGCTCTGAGCATAGCAAAACATTGTTGCTAAATATGTCCAGAAATAGCTCCCATAAAGCTAATATTAATACAAATATATTGTGTCTTCCTCCAAGAAGTCATTGATACTTTGCTTTCATGTATTGTCAGTAAATAATAACCTAATATTTGTACTTTTTTCATTCATGGCAAGGAAAGCCTGGCCTACAGGGATAAAGTGAACTAACTTGGTAGGACACCTCACCAGTACTGTTTGGTTTACTAGTTTTACGTATTTTGGGGTTTAACGTGGCATATTACGAGTTGAAAGTAAACTTGTTCGCTTGAGCATAATTTAATTTAAGGCACGTCGGGATAGCACAACTTCAGAGCTATGGTTAACTGTTACACGAGACAAAAAAGTTGCACAATTCACCCTTTATTAAAAGCATGTTTTTTATCCTATCTCCTCTGCTGAGCCATATTAGGGACAGTTACCAATGGCCTACTAGAGTGACAACCCCACAATGTTTAATTTTAAATTAATATCACACAAATAGCTACATATACACCAATATTTAAGCCATTGGAGGTAAACATGTGACAGAGATATGTTTTACCCTTCCAGGTGCCACATACAGAACATTAAAGGGATATGAAACCCAATTTTTTTTCTTTCATGATTCAGACAGAGCATACGATTTTAGACAACTTTCTAATTTTCAAATATTATCAACTTTTCTTTGTATCTTTTGTTGAAAAGCAGGGACGTATGCTTAGAAGCCGGCCCATTCTGGAGTACTTTATAGCAGTAGTTTTGCAAGAATGTTATCCTATTTATTGCCATTTAGTGCTCCAGATGCCTACCTTGGTATCTCTTCAACACAGAATATGATGCAAACAAAGCAAATTTGATAAAAGACTTAAATTGGAAACTTTTTTAAAATGGTATGCTCTGTCTGAATCACAACAGAAAATTTTTGGTTTTATATTCCTTTAATTCTTTTTTTTTTTTAATTTAAATAATTTATTAGAATTTTTTAAGAAAAAACATATAAATATTCATATAGTGGGGTGAGATATAAAACAAAATAAGGTGTCTCACTCTATTCCTAAAAACGTATTTATGTGCAAAAAACAAAACTTATGCTTACCTGATAAATTTCTCTCTTTCCGGATATGATGAGTCCATGATGTCATCAATTACTGTTGGGAATATCACTCCTGGCCAGGAGGAGGAGGCAAAGAGCACCACAGCCAAGCTGTTAAGTATCACTCCCCTTCCCACAAACCCCAGTCATTCGACCGAAGAGAAATGGAGAAAAAAGGAGTAACACAAGGTGTAGGGGTGCCTGAGGTTTAGTAAAAAATTAACTGTCTTAAAAAAATGCGGGGACGTGGACTCACCATACAGGGAGTGCAGAATTATTAGGCAAATTAGTATTTTGACCACATCATCCTCTTTATGCATGTTGTCTTACTCCAAGCTGTATAGGCTCGAAAGCCTACTACCAATTAAGCATATTAGGTGATGTGCATCTCTGTAATGAGAAGGGGTGTGGTCTAATGACATCAACACCCTATATCAGGTGTGCATAATTATTAGGCAACTTCCTTTCCTTTGGCAAAATGGGTCAAAAGAAGGACTTGACAGGCTCAGAAAAGTCAAAAATAGTGAGATATCTTGCAGAGGGATGCAGCACTCTTAAAATTGCAAAGCTTCTGAAGCGTGATCATTGAACAATCAAGCGTTTCATTCAAAATAGTCAACAGGGTCGCAAGAAGCGTGTGGAAAAACCAAGGCGCAAAATAACTGCCCATGAACTGAGAAAAGTCAAGCGTGCAGCTGCCAAGATGCCACTTGCCACCAGTTTGGCCATATTTCAGAGCTGCAACATCACTGGAGTGCCCAAAAGCACAAGGTGTGCAATACTCAGAGACATGGCCAAGGTAAGAAAGGCTGAAAGACGACCACCACTGAACAAGACACACAAGCTGAAACGTCAAGACTGGGCCAAGAAATATCTCAAGACTGATTTTTCTAAGGTTTTATGGACTGATGAAATGAGAGTGAGTCTTGATGGGCCAGATGGATGGGCCCGTGGCTGGATTGGTAAAGGGCAGAGAGCTCCAGTCCGACTCAGACGCCAGCAAGGTGGAGGTGGAGTACTGGTTTGGGCTGGTATCATCAAAGATGAGCTTGTGGGGCCTTTTCGGGTTGAGGATGGAGTCAAGCTCAACTCCCAGTCCTACTGCCAGTTTCTGGAAGACACCTTCTTCAAGCAGTGGTACAGGAAGAAGTCTGCATCCTTCAAGAGTAACATGATTTTCATGCAGGACAATGCTCCATCACACGCGTCCAAGTACTCCACAGCGTGGCTGGCAAGAAAGGGTATAAAAGAAGAAAATCTAATGACATGGCCTCCTTGTTCACCTGATCTGAACCCCATTGAGAACCTGTGGTCCATCATCAAATGTGAGATTTACAAGGAGGGAAAAAAGTACACCTCCCTGAACAGTGTCTGGGAGGCTGTGGTTGCTGCTGCACGCAATGTTGATGGTGAACAGATCAAAACACTGACAGAATCCATGGATGGCAGGCTTTTGAGTGTCTTTGCAAAGAAAGGTGGCTATATTGGTCACTGATTTGTTTTTGTTTTGTTTTTGAATGTCAGAAATGTATATTTGTGAATGTTGAGATGTTATATTGGTTTCACTGGTAAAAATAAATAATTGAAATGGGTATATATTTGTTTTTTGTTAAGTTGCCTAATTATTATGCACAGTAATAGTCACCTACACACACAGATATCCCCCTAAAATAGCTAAAACTAAAAACAAACTAAAAACTACTTCCAAAAATATTCAGCTTTGATATTAATGAGTTTTTTGGGTTCATTGAGAACATGGTTGTTGTTCAATAATAAAATTAATCCTCAAAAATACAACTTGCCTAATAATTCTGCACTCCCTGTATCTGGAAATAAATACATTTATCAGGTAAGCATAAATTTCGTTTTCTTTCCTAAGATATGGTGAGTCCATGACATTATCATTTACTGTTGGGAACCAATACCGAAGCTAGAGGACACAGATGACTAGGGAGGGACAAAACAGGTAGACCTAAACAGAAGGTGCCACCACTTGAAGAACCTATCTCCCAAAAGAAGCCTCAGCCAAGCAAAATAATCAAATTTAAAAAGAAATTGCAGCCTTGCAAATCTGTTCCACAGAAAAATCATTCTTGAAAACCCAAGAAGAGTAGACAGCCCTCGTGAATTGAGCTGTAAATCTCTTAGGAGGCTGCTGACCAGCAGTCTCATAAGCAAAATGAATTATACTTCTCAACCAAAGAAAAGAGAAGTAGCAGAAGCTTTTCAGAGAAACAAACAAACAGGGCAGAGGACTGGCGAAAATCTTTAGTCGCCTGTAGGTAGAATCTTAGAGCATGCACAACATCAAAGTTGTGCAACAAATGTTCCTTATATGAAGAAAGATTAGGACATAAAGAAGGAACTACAATATCCCGATTTAACCATTTTTAGGAAGAAACCCAAAATGGTACAAAGAACGGCCTTAACACCATGAATATAAAATAAGGTGAATCGCACTGCAAAGCCAAGCATTCCGAAACTCTCAGAGCAGAGGAAATAGAAAAATAAAACAAAACATTTCGAAGATAATAACTTAAAATCTATGGAATGCAATGGCTCAAACGTCTGCTGCAAAACTTGAAGAACGAAGTTAAGGCTCCAAGGAGGAGCAACAGACTTAAAGGGACACTGTACCCAAAAATTTTCTTTCATGATTCAGATAGAGCATACAATTTTAAGCAACTTTCTAATTTACTCCTATTATCAAATCTTCTTTATTCTCTTGGTATCTCTATTTGAAATGCAAGAATGTAAGTTTAGATGCCGGCCCATTTTTGGTGAACAACCTAGGTTGTCCTTGCTGATTGGTGGATAAATTCATCCACCAATCAAAAACTGCTGTCCAGAGTGCTGAACCAAGAAAAAAAGCTTAGATGCCTTCTTTTTCATATAAAGATAGCAAGAGAATGAAGAAAAATTGATAATAGGAGTAAATTAGAAAGTTGCTTAAAATTGCATGCTCTATCCGAATCACAAAAGATTTTTTTTGGGTACAGTGTCCCTTTAAACACAGGCCTGATTCTGACCAGAGCCTGACAAAAAGAAAGAACATCTGGCACATCCGCTAGACGCTTATGTAACAAAATAGACAATGCAGAAATCTGACTTTTTAGAGTACTCACTGATCCAAACTTTTCTCCAGACCTTCCTGGAGAAAGGACAAAATCCTAGGAATCCTGACCTTACTCCACGATTAGCCCTGGATTCACACCAATAAAGACATTTATGCCATACCTTATGGCAAATCTTTCTAGTAACAGGCTTACAAGACTGAATGATGGTCTTCAATGACCGACTCATAAAAACAACGCTTAGATAGAACTAAGCATTCAATCTCCAGACAGTGAGCTTTAGAGAACGAGATTTGGATGAAGAAATGGACCCTGAATTAAGAGGTCCTTCCTCAGAGGCAACCTCCAAGGTGAAAGAGATGACATCTTCACTAGGTCTGCATACTAGGTCCTGCGAGGCCACATAGGAACTATTAGAATAACCACTGCTCTCTCCTGTTTGATATGAGCAATGACTCGTAGAATGTGAGCAAACAGGAAAACGGTATGCCAGACTGAAATCCCAAGAAACCAACAGAGCATCCATCAGGGCAGCCTTGCGGATCTCCTGACCTTAAACCGTACCTTGGAAGCTTTTCGTTCTGATGGAACGCCATCAAATCCAACTCCGACACCCCCCATTAGAGGGTTAACCTGGAGAACACCTCCGGATGGAGAGCCCACTCCCCGGGATGAAAAATCTGTCTGCTCAGGAAATCAACATCCCAGATGTCCACTCCTGGAATGTGGAGGGCAGATAGACAGCCCACCGAACAATCCGAGCCACCTTCTTCATGGCTAAGGAACTCAGAGTTCTTCTCTGGTGGTTGATGTAAGCGACTGAGGAGATGTTGTCCAACTGGAACCTGATAAACTGGGCTAAAGACAATTGAGGCCAAGCCATAAATCGCTCTCAACTCCAAGATCTTTATGGGGAAAGCCAACGCTTCTCAAGTCCATAATCCTTGCACCCCTAACGAGTCCCAGACTGCTCCCCAGCCCAACAGGCTGGCATCCATGGTCACAATCACCCATGAAGGTCTCCGGAAGCATGTGTCTTAAAACAGATGCCCCTGAGGAAGCCACCACAGAAGAGAGTCTCTTGTTGAATGATCTAGATTTATCTTCTGAAAAAGATCTGAATAGTCTCTGTTCCATTGACTGAGCATGCATCACTGCAGAGCTCTCAAATGGAAACTAGTAAAGGAAAAGTAGACCATGGAAGCGACCATCAGACCAATCACCTCCATACATAGAGCCACTGATGGCCGAACAGTAGACTACAAAGGGAGGCAAGAGGAAATCATTTTTGATTTTCTGACCTCTGTCAGAAAAATCTTTATCGATTGGGAATCTATTATAGTCCCTAAGAAAAACTACCCTTGTATCTGTAACAAGGGAACTCTTTTCCAGATTCACTTTCCATCCGAGGGAAAGTAGAAAAGACATCAAGATCTCTGTATAAGAATTTGCTTGTTGCCTGAACCTGATGCCTGAACCAATACGTCATCCAGATAGGGCGCCCCTGCAATTCCCTGAAATCTGAGCATTGCCAAGATAGCCCCCTCTGGGAGCCATGGCAAGGCCAAAGGGAAGAACCACAAACTAAAAGAGTTTGACCAGAAAATAAATCTCAGGGACTAGAAGATACGCTTCCTCCAGGTCTATGGTCAATATAAACTGACCCTCTTGGACCAAAGGAAGAAATGGAACCAATGGTTTCCATTTTGAAGGATGGTACCCTGAGAAAACTTGTTAAGACACTTTAGGTCTAGAATAGGACAAAAAAATTACCTCTTTTTGGGAACCACGACCAGAAATGAATAGAATCCTACACCCTGTTCCCTTACAGGAACTGGAATATCACTCACAGAGAAGAGCGGTCCCGTTTAACACACTTCAAAAATGCCTCACTATTATCTGGTCTGCAGATAAATGTGAGAGAAGAAACCTGCCACTGGGAGGAAAGGCATGAATTCAACCCTGATATACTATGTCCGTAGCCTATCTGGGACATCTTGTATCCATGTTTAAAGACAAACATGAGCGATTCATCTCCCCACTTGGTCCGATCCCAGATTGGGGGCAACTCCTTTTGGTCTCTCATCTTTTCAAATCAGGACCAAACAAGATCTTGGACTCAGGGGAAAAATCCACTGACCAAGAATATAGTGACAACGCCTCGCGGTCTAGCACAGTGAAGCCAGATATCTTGGTACCCGGCTGAAAGACTGGCATGGTAGCATCAGAAATAGAAGAATTAATTAGCTTAAAGTGAAAGTAAATCCTAGTGTTTGTAAATCATTTACTATTGAAACAAATAAAGGGCACTTTCATTCATGAAGTATAAGATACTTCATGTAGAAAGCTCCTTTATTTGAATCAACCGATCGCTACTCTTAGCTCCTACAGCAGCGCATGGCTAAAAAAAATGTTGGCTAAGAGGTAATGTTTTCACCTCTTAGCCAATAGCCATGCGGTAAATCCGGCTCCCATGGGCGCCAAGCCGGATTTACCGCACGGCTATTGGCTAAGAGGTGAAAACGTCACCTCTTAGCCAAAACATTTTTTAGCCGTGGGCTGCTGTAGGAGCTAAGAGCAGCGATCGATTGAATCAAATAAAGGAGCTTTCTACATGAAGTATCTTATACTTCATGAATGAAAGTGCCCTTTATTTGTTTCAATAGTAAATCCTAGTGTTTGTAAAACGCTAGGATTTACTTTCACTTTAAAAGCCCTAATTCTGTTCTGGATCTCCTCCAAAGGAGTCCCTACCAAAATGGAATCAGACAAGGCATCACAGCAAAAAGATGCCGCACTTTTTCCATGTAAACCTCCAGCTTAGACCATCGATCCTGAAAAGAGTAGCTATCCTCTCTAGGGATCATAGCTCTCTTAGCCAGAATAGAAATGGCCCCTACTAATTTAGGCACTGTGTGCCATGACATTTAATGGAGACAGCGACTGGAAACATCTTTTTAAAGACAGGAGATGGGGAAAAAGGAATCCCTGACCTCTCCCATTCCTATGAAAAATCTCCTAGCACTGACTGGGACAGGAAAAACTTCCACAGACGAATCCTAGTATTTATAAAGTTTACTAGATTCTCAGGGTTGACAATAACATGCGTATCGGAGTCTATCTATCTATCTATCTATCTATTGGGTACTTATAGAGCGTGAACTAATCACCCGTGAGGGTCTCAAGGTCGCTAAGGGAAAGCAGATAGGAGGAGGGGGGGGAGGGGATGGGCGTTCAGTCAAAGAGCCAGGTTTTGAGGTCCTTTCTGAACTTTGTAAGGGAGGTGGATTGTCTGAGGTGCAGCGGGAGGGTGTTCCATGTCTTTGCTGCTATGTGGGAGAAGGATCTTCCGCCCACTGTGGATTTGCTGATGCGGGGGATGACTGCGAGTGCTTGGTCGGCCGATCGTAGTTGTCTGGTGGGGGTGTAGAAATTTACGGTGTGGTTTATGTATTCGGGTCCAATATTGTGTAGGGCCTTGAACGCGTGGGTAAGGAGCTTGAAGGTTATTCTCTTGTTGATGGGGAGCCAGTGAAGGTTCCTTAGGTGTTTGGTGATGTGGCATTGGAGAGGGATGTCGAGGGTGAGTCTGGCTGAGGCGTTCTGGATACGTTGGAGTCTCTTTTGGAGTTTGATGGTGGAGCCGGAGTAGAGTGCATTGCCGTAGTCCAACCGGCTGCTGACAAGGGCGTGGGTGACTGTTTTCCTGGTTTCGGTAGGGATCCACTTGAAGATTTTTCGTAGCAGGTGGAGGATGTGAAAGCATGTTGAGGTGATGGCATTGATTTGTTGGTTCATGGAGAGTGATGAGTCCAGGATAAAGCCTAGATTGCGTGCGTGGTCGGTTGGGGTTGGAGGGTGACCGAGGGCTGTGGGCCAACAGGAGTCATCCCATGCGGATTTATTGGGTCCGAGGAGGAGGACTTCGGTTTTGTCTGTGTTCAGTTTGAGCCGGTTGTCATTTATCCAGACGGCGACTGCTGTCAGGCCTTTGTGGACATTCTTTTTGGCAGTGGTGGGATCTTTTTGAGGTCCTTTCTGAACTTTGTAAGGGAGGTGGATTGTCTGAGGTGCAGCGTGAGGTTGTTCCATGTCTTTGCTGCTATGTGGGAGAAGGATCTTCCGCCCACTGTGGATTTGCTGATGTGGGGGATGACTGCGAGTGCTTGGTCGGCCGATCGTAGTTGTCTGGTGGGGGTGTAGAAATTTACACGGTAGTTTATGTATTCGGGTCCGATGTTGTGTAGGGCCTTGAATGCGTGGGTAAGGAGTTTGAAGGTGATTCTCTTGTTGATGGGGAGCCAGTGAAGGTTCCTTAGGTGTTCAGTGATGTGGCATTGGAGAGGGATGTCGAGGCGTTTTAGTTCCTTTGGGTGACTGTTTTCCTGGTTTCGGTAAGGATCCACTTGAAGATTTTTCATAGCAGGTGGAGGATGTGGAAGCATGTTGAGGTGATGGCATTGATTTGTCAGTTCATGGAGAGTGATGAGTCCAGGATGAAGCCTAGATTTCGTGCATGGTCGGTTGGGGTTGGAGGGTGACCGAGGACTGTGGGCCACCAGGAGTCATCCCATGCGGATTTATTGGGTCCAAGGAGGAGGACTTCGGTTTTGTCTGTGTTCAGTTTGAGCCGGTTGTCATTCATCCAGGCGGTGACTGCTCTTTTTGGCGGTGGTGGGATCTCGGGTGAGATGATTAACTGGGTGTCGTTGGCGTAGGAGCCGATATTGAGTTTGTGACGTCGGACGATGGCTGCGAGAGGGGCCATGTAGATGTTGAAGAGGGTGGGGCTCAGCGAAGAGCCTTGCGGTACACCACAGTTGACTGGTGTGGGTTTGGAGGTGAAGGGAGGGAGTCTGACTTTCTGGGTCCTGCCTGTGAGGAAGGAGGTGATCCATTCCAGGGCTTTGCTACGTATGCCGGCGTCGTGTAGGCGGGTGTGGAGGGTGTTGTGGTCGACAGTGTCAAAGGCTGCTGAGAGGTCTAGGAGGATCAGGGCGGCAGTTTCTCCTCGGTTGAGCATGGTGCGGATGTCATCTGTGGCGGCGAGGAGGGCAGTCTCGGTGCTGTGGTTGCTTCTGAAGCTGGATTGGGAGTGGTCCAGGGTTTGGTTGGCCTCAATGTGGTCAATAAGTTGCGAGTTGATGGACTTCTCTATGACTTTGGCTGGGAAGGGGAGTAGAGAGATGGGGCTGTAGTTATTCGGGTCTGTGGGGTTTGCCAAGGGTTTCATCAGCAGGGGTTTCAGTTCTGCGTGCTTCCAGACATCCGGGAAGGTGCCGGTTTTGATGGAGCAGTTGATGGTGCGGCAGAGTTCAGGGGCGATGGTGTCGCTTGCTTTGTTGAATATGTGATGAGGGCATGGGTCCGAGGGTGCGCCGGAGTGGATGGATTTCATGATTCTGAGGGTGTCCTCTGTGGTGAGGGGGAACCAGATAGTCCGTGTGTGGTGTGGGGGGGCAAATTTGGGAGGGGTATCATTGGGTGTAGGGGAGTTGGTGGTGGAGGTTAAGTTATGAGGTGTGAAACTGTCATAGATGTCAAGGATCTTGCGGTGGAAGTGGGCAGCAAGGGTATTGCAGAGGTCCTGGGAGGGTGGGATGTTGGTGGTGTCGCTGTTGGGTTTAGAGAATTCCTTGATGACTGAGAACAACTCCTTGCTGTTGTGTGCGTTAGAGTTGATTCTGTCTTGGATGGCTGTTTTTTTGGCAGTTTTTATGAGGTGGTGGTGGGTGGTGATTGCTTCCTTAAAGGCAGCTTTTTCCAGAAGGGTCTTGCTGGATCTCCAGGCTCTTTCCAATCGTCTGCAGTGGCTTTTGGAGTCCTGAAGGGCCGGGGTGAACCAGCTGGCCTTGTTGGTGGTTTGACGGCTGGACGTTTTTTTGAGGGGGGCGAGGATGATGGAGAAGTCTGTAATCCAGAGGTGGAGGTTGCGGACGGAGGAGTTGGCGTCTGTGGAAGTAGGTGGAGAGGATTTGTTTAGGGTGAGGTGTAGTTGGTCTTGGGTGATGTTATTCCAGTTTCTACGGGGCGGGTGGTACTGTCAGAGGTGGGTGGTGGGTTTGTTGAAGGAGAAGTGTATGCAGTGGTGGTCAGTCCAGAGGAGTTTGGTGATGTTATTGACTGAGATGTGGTTGCCTGAGGAGAAGATCGGGTCGAGGGTGTGGCCGGCTGAGTGGGTTGGGTAATTTATGAGTTGCTTCAGTCCGATGGTTCTGAGGTTTTCCAGGAGGGTGGAGGTGTTGTTATTGTTGTTGTTATCAAGATGGAAGTTGAGGTCACCGAGGAGGATGTAGTCCATTGAGGCGAGGGCATGGGGTGCAATGTGGTCGGTGATGGAGTCGCAGAAGGTGGGACGAGGTCCGGGAGGTCTGTAGATGAGGGTTCCGCAGAGGGTGGTGTTGGGGTTGTCCTGGATCTTGAAGTGTAGGTGTTCTAGGCCTGGTGAGTGGTCGTCGGAGCTGGTTGCGACTTGGATGGTGTGTTTGTGGATGATGGTGATGCCTCCTCCAGGTCAGTTGCTGCGGTCTTTGTGGCAGATCTTGTAGCCTTCGGGTATTGCAGTGGCGATGTCCAGCGCTGATGTGGGGTTTAGCCAGGTTTCGGTGACGAAGGCGACGTCTGGGGAGGTGGAGTCTAGCAGGTTCCAGCTTTCGAGGGCGTGCTTGTGGATGGAGCGGGTGTTGAGGAGGATGCAGTTGAGGTAATTGCGGCTGTTTTTGGGTGGGTTAGTTGGCTGAGTTGTAGTCCAGAGGGAGTCGCTCCAAAGATGCCAAAACCTCCCTCCCAAAACACGTTCAAGGTGTTCAAGCTTAAATCTGAAGGATACAGCATCAGATGAAGGAATTATACTATACGCATCTGAGATTTCACCCTCAGAGTCTACCGACATATCCTCCTCATCAGACTGATGATTAAGGGCAACCTGTGTAGCAAGGCGGAACAGAAACCTTACTATCTGAAACTCTAATTTTCCTATTGCATTTTCCCTTTAACATAGGATAATCAGATAATGCCACAGATACCACAGAAGATAACTGTACCACAAAATCTATAGGTAGGTAAAAGTACTCCTCCAGGAGATTGAGAGGAACCGCAGGGCACTGCATGTGACGCCATTGAGACTTGGGACATTAGAGGAGAAAGCTGTGGCATTGCCTGAACAGCATCATCCTGGGAGACATTGGGCTCAGAGGCAACGCACTATCTCTTCATTCAAGAGATCTAGCTAAATCGTGCATAGTTAGAACAATCTTAGTCAATGAAAAGCAACATTTAATAAACCACATACATTCCCTTCAAATAATAAATTTTGATGGTAATATTAACATTTTAATATTGAAATGTACTGAATTCCACAATGATGGAAAAAAAAAAAACGGCAAAGAGTTTCCAGCTGTTGTGTGCAAAAAACATCATGTTTACATCTTGCCTGCTTACAAAGCTGCATCCATGCAGTCTAAAAAACAAAAGGCTATTATTGTCTGACTATTGCTAACTGTAGCAATAACGCTATCAGACATAAGGCTGCTTCCCCGCTCTACAGGAAAAAAGCTAGACCAGAAGAATGGGGACTTAGATGACCATCATCTTATCTTCATTAGAAAACTATCAGTACGCCCAAATATGCAGGACATAACTCAGAAAAACTGCACAGAGAAAGACACCGCTCCACTAAAGGCTAGGAGCAGAAGCGGGTCACATGACACGCCTACTTCACTCAGCAAGCACGCGTAACAGTCTCCACCTTTCTCCCTGCACCAATTAGTTTCCTTCCCGCCATGCTGTAATGGCAGATAGCAGCCTACCAAGTTAAACCGCTAAGACTTGCAGCACAGCACAAAGCATCCGTCCTCTTGCATTTTCAATATTGTATAACGGATAGTGAACACACAATCTTTTGCATAAATGTCTCGCTCAGACTAAGCCCGCCCTCTGGCTCGCCTGTAGGTAGTGCAACACTGAGGGAAATATACACAGAGCAGAATGTAAGAATCTCTTGAGGCTCTAGTGGCAAAGTTGATATTAAAAAAAAAACCTGTGTTCCTCCAAGGGAGTATGTTAGTGCCATTAGCCCACAGAATCAATAAAGTTTACGAGGGATTCAAATAAGAGCCATATGAAAAGGGTTAACTCCTTCCTGCCCAGAATAAGTATGCACCCTCCAGTCTCCTCTCACATACAGGTACATATGGTGTGCCTGCATACTGCCATAGTGTCAATCCTACTGAGGATCTATATGTCCCTTTAAATATGCAGTCCTTAAAGTGCTAGCCTCCTACTAGAAGACCTAAAATGTACTTACCTGCAATCTAGCCGTCCGACAGTCAGACGGCTCACCCGGTGTAAAAGGAAGCCACTCCTTACAGAGACCTGTGAAAAAAGAGAGAACAGAGTAAACCTACTCTGGCTTTCTATACCAAGGCAGCAACATGTTAGAAAATTGCAGTGAGGCCCACCTCACAAGTTCCTAACTGCTTTAAAGCCACCACTGCCCTACTGAAGAGACTAACGTGGAGTATGGCTATACCCAATCCTTGAAAAATGGGAAAGAAAAGAGTAAACCTACTCTTGCTTTCTATACTAGAAAAAATCTTGCTTGAAGTAAATGATGACTTTGTGGACTCACCATATCCGGAAAGAAATGTTTACTGCTATTTAAAAATATGTATGAGTAATAATTAATACTTATGTATTTCTGTTTCTTCAATTTTTTATATTTTTGATTAATCTGGAAGGGTATTTTTCCAAGATTTTTTTTCTATGTTTAGCATAGGACCCGGGTGGGATCGCTCCTAAATAATTTTGAAAGTTTAAATGGTTTCTGTCCAATAAAATTGTACATTAAGAAAAAAAATCTAATTTCCCTTGTTTGACATAGTGTTTTTTTTTTCTAGTTGTATAGTCCAAGTCACTAAATGTTTCCATGTCTGATAAACTGGTATTTGAGCCTTTTTCCAATATCTTGGGATCAGGCATTTTGCGCTAGATAGCATTACTTGGAATAATGTGCTAATTTACCATCATACACTCTATCATGGAATAGAGATTTAAATATGGAAATTACTGCAGAACAATGGCAAAAAATCTGTACCTCTACTAAGAGATCTTCATTATCTGCATCTGCCCTAGAAACTAACTATAAATTATTATTAAGATGGTACTTGACACCAACACGCCTCTGAACTATATTCTCTTCAGTATCAGATCTCTGTTGGAGGGAATGTGGGGAAGCCGGAACATTAAACCACATTTGGTGGGAATGCAAAGAAATTAAGATATACTGGTCGCAAGTAGTGATGTCGCGATCCTAAAATTTTGCGTTCGCGAACAGCGGACGCGAACTTCCACAACTGTTCGCAAACGGGCGAACCGCCATAGACTTCAATAGGCAGGCGAATTTTAAAACCCACAGGGACTCTTTCTGGCCACAATAGTGATGGAAAAGTTGTTTCAAGGGTACTAGCACCTGGACTGTGGCATGCCGGAGGGGGATCCATGGCAAAACTCCCATGGAAAATTACATAGTTGATGCAGAGTCTGGTTTTAATCCATAAAGGGCATAAATCACCTAACATTGCTAAATTGTTTGGAACAACGTGCTTTAAAACATCAGGTATAATGTTGTATCGATCAGGTAGTGTAAGGGTTACGCCCACTTCACAGTGACAGACCAAACTCCCCGTTTAAAGGGACAGTCTACACCAGAATGTTTATTGTTTTAAAAGATAGATAATCCCTTTATTATTATTAGTGTGAAGGAAACTGACTGCTATTATTTAACACAGTCAAAAAAGTGTTGTTTTTTTTAAATCTACACTACTGTTACACCAGATATGAGTGATGGCACTGGGCAAGTGGGCACAGTATACGCTGTGAGCCTGACACACACGCTGGCAGGCAGGCAACTGCAATTAGATTACACAGGAAAAAAAAAAAAAAGCAGCCCTAAAAAGGGCTTTTTGGGGTGCTGTCCTTACAGCAGAGATCAGATGAGTCCTTCAGGACTGTAGTGGACACTGAATACACTAGCCTAGCTATAGATTTCCCTACTATATCAGCAGCAGCTACACTGTCCCTCCTCTCACTAACAATGCAGCTTCCGAATGAATCTAAAATGGATGCTGTCCAGGAGGTAGGAGGGTCTGGGAGGGAGGGTCTGCTGCTGATTGGCTGGAATGTGCCTGCTGACTGTGAGGTACAGGGTCAAAGTATTACTCAATGATGACGAATAGGGGGCGGATCGAACATCGCATATGTTCGCCCGCCGCTGCGAACGCGAACATGCTATGTTCGTCGGGAACTATTCGCCGGCGAACAATTCGCAACATCACTAGTCGCAAGTATTGCAACACATGGAAACAGTTTTAGACTGCACAATAGCCCAATCCCCACTTATCTATTTACTTAATTTACCTCCACCTATCCCCTGTAAATATAAATTCCTTTAATTCTTTTAATGTTTCCATATTCAGAGCAGTAAAATTATATTATACATATACAGACCTGTAATTCATGTCTTCTAGGTGGCTACATATAGACCAGTAATATACCTAATGAAGCAGTCACACAAAAACCAGTAATAAACCCCTTTCAGGTTGCCATATATAAACCAGATTTTAATCCCTTACATGAAGACATATGAAGACCAGTATAATCCAAGTTTAGTTGGTAATATATAGACTGTGTCCCTGTGTTCCTTTCTTTTACTCTTCTGCGTATCTCTGTGCATTTTGTGCATTCTACGTTTTTAAATACAGCTTACTTGTCATTTACACACTACACGAGTGAGGGATATCAGAAGATTATGAGTGCGATATTTGCGCTCTACTTGTTTTACAAGCTCAGGCAAAGTGGCTACTACCTCAGTCTGCATATGTGCAAACAGGGTTTTTGGGTAACAAGGAAATCAGTGAAAAGAATAAACAAAACAATATACTAATTTACTCCAACTACCCTTGCTGAGGAATACAGCATTACTGAGATACTTTTGTGCACATCTATCTATTTTATGAATTATGAAGTCTCGGTAATAATTGTACTTACCGGCCATCACCCCTAGTTTCAAATTTCTTTGTCAGCATTTCACATTCATAATTATTTAGATGTACACATAGTTCATTCAGTATATCCTTAAATTCTTCTTTACTGACAAAGCCAGTGCGGTAGGGATCAAGATCTTCAAATTCTCTGTGGAGATCGTCCCACAAGTACTCCACCTAGAAAGGAACACACTGAGTTCATTGATCAGTTAGCATAGATATATTTACATTACATACAGTATTTACTTCATCTAAATACATATTTTGGGTTGTCAGGATGGGCAGACTGTACATTCTTTTTTTCTATTGCTATATGGTCACTTTGAAACTTTTGCTAGTAATGTTTTAAACAATATTTATTTTTATCGTTTGTTGAAGCACCAATTCCATTTGGCATGAACTGAAAACTAAATGGTGACTATGAGTTCCTATGCAAAACACTTATAATATCTAATCAGCCGCTAGCAGGGGGTGTCAATCATCCCGATCGTATCTGATCGGGACAATTGCTATCCGCCACCTCAGAAGTGGCGGACGAGTTAAGAAGCAGCGGTCTTAAGGCCGCTGGTTCTTAACTTATGTTTCCGGCGGGCCTGAAGGTTGACAGGATGGGTAGATTGTGCACTGTTTTTCTATCGCTATATGGTCCCTTTTCAGCTTTCACAAGTATTATTTTAAACAATATTTATTTCTGTTGTTTTTTAAAGCACCGTTTCCATTTTGATGTGAACTGAAAACAAATGAGAGACTATCACCTAGATTACGAGTCTTGCGTTAGCCTTAAAAAGCAGCGTTGAGAGGTCCCAACGCTGCTTCTTAACGCCCGCTGGTATTACGAGTTTGGCAGGTACAGGTGTACCGCTCACTTTTCTTCTGCGACTCGAGCATACCGCAAATCCCCTTACGTCAATTGCGTATCCTATCTTTTTAATGGGATTTTCCTAATGCCGTTATTACAAGTCTTGGAGAAAGTGAGCGGTACACCCTCTCCTGTCAAGACTCCTACCGCATTTAAAAGTCAGTAGTTAAGAGTTTTATCGGCTAACGCCGTAACATAAAACTCTTAACTAAAGTGCTAAAAAGTACACTAACACCCATAAACTACCTATTAACCCCTAAACCGAGCCACCCCCCACATCGCAAACACTTAAATAAAGTTTTTAACCCCTAATCTGCTGACCGGACATCGCCGCCACTTAAATAAATATATTAACCCCTAAACCGCCGCACTCCCACCTCGCAAACACTAGTTTAATTTTATTAACCCCTAATCTGCCGTCCCTAACATCGCCGACACCTACCTACATTTATTAACCCCTAATCTGCCGCCCCCAACGTCGCCGCAACTATATTAAAGGTATTAACCCCTAAACCTAAGTCTAACCCTAACACCCCCTAACTTAAATATAATTTAAATAAATATAAATAAAATTACTACAATTAATTAAATTATTCCTATTTAAAACTAAATACTTACCTATAAAATAAACCCTAAGCTAGCTACAATATAACCAATAGTCTCAGGGTTTATTTTTATTTTACAGGCAACTTTGTATTTATTTTAACTAGGTAAAATAGTTATTAAATAGTTATTAACTATTTAATAACTACCTAGATAAAATAAATACAAATTTACCTGTAAAATAAACCCTAACCTAAGTTACAATTACACCTAACACTACACTATAATTAAATTAATTTCCTAAACTAACTACAATTAATTACAATTAAATTAAATAAACTAAAGTACAAAAAACAACAAACATTAAATTACAGAAAATAAAAAAATAATTACAATTTTTTAAAACGAATTACACCTACTCTAATCCCCCTAATAAAATAAAAAATACCCCCAAAATAATAAAATCCCTACCCTATACTAAATTACAAATAGCCGTTAAAAGGGCCTTTTGCGGGGCATTGCCCCAAAGTAATCAGCTCTTTAACCTGTAAAAAAAAACACAATACCCCCCCAACATTAAAACCCACCACCCACACACCCAACCCTACTCTAAAAAACCCACCCAATCCCCCCTTAATAAAACCTAACACTAACCCATGGAAGATCACCCTACCTTGAGACGTCTTCACCCAGCCAGGCACAAGTGGTCCTCCAGAGGGGCCGAAGTCTTCATCCGATCCGGGCAGAAGAGGACATCCAGATGGCCAGAAGTCTTCATCCAGACGGCATCTTCTATCTTCATCCATCCGGAGCGGAGCGGGTCCATCCTCAATCCAGCCGACGCGGAGCATCCTCTTCAAACGAAGTCCAACTGAAGAATGAAGGTTCCTTTAAATGACGTCATCCAAGATGGCGTCCCTTCAATTCCGATTGGCTGATAGAATTCTATCAGCCAATCGGAATTAAGGTAGGAAAAATCCTATTGGCTGATGCAATCACCCAATAGAATTGAGCTTGCATTCTACTGGCTGATTGGAACAGCCAATAGAATACAAGCTCAATCCTATTGGCTGATTTTATCAGCCAATAGGATTTTTCCTACCTTAATTCCGATTGGCTGATAGAATTCTATCAGCCAATCGGAATTGAAGGGACGCCATCTTGGATGACGTCATTTAAAGGAACCTTCATTCTTCAGTTGGACTTCGTTTGAAGAGGATGCTCCGCATCGGCTGGATTGAAGATGGACCCGCTCCGCTCCGGATGGATGAAGATAGATAGAAGATGCCGTCTGGATGAAGACTTCTGGCCGTCTGGATGTCCTCTTCTGCCCGGATCAGATGAAGACTTCGGCCCCTCTGGAGGACCACTTGTGCCCGGCTGGGTGAAGACGTCTCAAGGTAGGGTGATCTTCAAGGGGTTAGTGTTAAGTTTTATTAAGGGGGGATTGGGTGGGTTTTAGAGTAGGGTTGGGTGTGTGGGTGGCGGGTTTTAATGTTGGGGGGTATTGTATTTTTTTTACAGGTTAAAGAGCTGATTACTTTGGGGCAATGCCCCGCAAAAGGCCCTTTTAATGGCTATTTGTAATTTCGTATAGGGTAGGGAATTTTATTATTTTCGGGGTATTTTTTTTTATTAGGGGGATTAGAGTAGGTGTAATTAGTTTTAAAAAAAAATGTTTTATTTTTTTTATTTTCTGTAATTTAGTGTTTGTTGTTTTTCGTACTTTAGTTTATTTAGTTTAATTGTAATTAATTACTTGCATTCCAGCTTGTACCGACACGATCCGTTCCGCCATCTGAGAACAGTAGTTATGAGTTTTGTGCAACAAAACTGTTACACAAAACTCATAACTTTTATAAATTTAGTGTGAAGTGATGCGCTTGGCTCTCCCAACTAGCCATTCTTAATATACTACGTCCTTCCTAGATAGTTCAAATATGGTATACAAATAACAATAAGGGTAGATGGCGCTAAAAAGCAATTGGGTAACTAAATAGTGGTATATAGTGAGGGATAATTCTCAAAACTCTCTTCTAAATTTAGACTATATCTAGATAGTCACAATTTTCAACAAACTGATTCCCACTCTGTAGTTCAATCAAATCTATAACAACTTTTATTATCAGTATTTTTGAACAATTTTGCTCTAATAGACTAACTTGTACAGTAAAATTTCTTCAAGCTTTCATAATGCAAATAAATCTAAAATCATATATATTAACTGACTGTCAGCTTAAAAAACGTTTGATAGACACAATATCTCTAAAATTCTTGCTACAGTGACTGCTTCGTTTCTATGCAGTTAGAAAACACAGCTCTAATGCTTCAAATGTAAAACATATTCACAGTGATAAATGACAGCGGTATCTCTTTAAATTTTTTTATTTATTTTTTTGCCTGCAGGCTGTAACGTTTTTTCAGATAGTACAGTCTTTCCTTTGTATGCTGTTTTCACAGACAATTGATGCAGGTGCTTTTAAGTTGCAAATTACAGTCTCTGCTTCTATTAGCAATTGGTGTGGGTGTATTTCTTTAAAAAACTTCATGCTCTGAGACCAGGTGATTATACAGTTCAGAGTATAATAAAATATTGGTTCTTGTGATTTATGGGAGGTAGCTCCCTTACGCTTAATCTATTTCAGCCTCTTTGTGTTCAGATGATTTCTCACCTCTTTGGCTGCCGTCTGCAGGAAACTTTAGGTGTATATACACTCTCACCTGCTTTTGGCTTTTCCTTCCGGCTGGTCTTCTCCCGCTGAGACACGCTGTGCACTGCGCGTCTCAGTCTGCTGGAAAACTTTGTGTGGTTCTTCACTTGCGCAAGCCTTACTTACCACAATCAGACTCCCATCTAAGGAATGAAGATGCAAAAGTTGCTCTGCTCTTAAGTACCAAGTACGCAGAGTTTCTCCTTTCAAGTGTCTTTCTGTTACCTCTCACAGCAGCTTGCATACAATCCTTTCTACGCGTTTCACCCTTTCACTCAGGGCTTTTTCAAGATGCTGTATGCTGCTTGTTGCTCTCCTTAAATACACCTCAAACACACCTGTAATTGCTAAGTTCACTCCTCCTTTGACCTGGAAGTCTTTCAACAGTTAAAGTGTGATCTTTGTATATAATCATATACCGCTGTCTTTGTGCTTTTTATTTATACCATGCTGTTAATTATTCATTCTAAATTGATATAAGACTCATAAAATAGATAAAAATGTTAACATATTAGTTGTCAACCTAGTTTTGAAGCATATAAAAACTGAATCTCTAAATTAAAATTTCCTAAAAATTATGATCTATCTGGGTATTGAACCCTTGTCTCCACGGTCTGAGGATGCAGAGTTCCCTCTGAGCTATAATTGCTCTTATACTTATTATGATCTTTTATTCATTAAATCTGATTTATTTTTGTTTTGTATACCCTAATGTTTTATTAGGCCTACTGTGATTAGCTTCCTTATTTTATTTGTTCTAATACATAAAAAATATATATAAAAATATTTTTCAGAAAAGATAGGTAGTTCTTATTTGGGAATGAACACGGGTCTCCTCCTTCCTAGGTTTATATGGCTACCTCCATACCATAAACTCCTTCTCAACTCTCTCTCTTTTCTAGGTGTCCTTATCTTATATGATTTTCTTCCTTTTTATTTCTACTTCCTTCTAACTATAGAGACTTCTCCTCTAATATTTTATTTACTTTTTATTTACTTTTTATTTGTTCAAACTTCTTTTACATTAAAAATGGGCTTATGTCTAACTCAGAATTTAGACCATTGGGATATAAGGTGTCAAAATTGTAAATTATCTCTGCTTCTTTTTTGAGTAGGAGATTTTCAAAGTCCCCTCCTCTCCAGCTCCCTTTTACTTTACATAGACCCCAAAATTGTAGATCATTTACGTTATTTTTATGGACTGTCCTAAAGTGCTGATACAAATGGGTTTCTAATTTTCCTTTTTCAATATGCCAGAGGTGCTCCCGTATTCTGTCTCGTAACATTCTTGACGTTTCACTTATGTAGACTAGATTACAGGAGCACTGTAGCATATATATTACGCCTTTGGTGCTGCACCTTATTGTATCCTTTATTTTAAAATCAATTTTTGTTCCAGGCACGATAATATTTTTCTTTTTCGTGCTATGTTTGCACGACTTGCAGGATATACATGGATAAAATCCACTTATCTCTCTTCCCCATAAATCTTTCTCTTTACTTTTTACATTTGTCCTCTTATACTCACTAGGTGCAAGTAATGATTTTAAATTTTTTGCCCTTTTATAAACTATTTTCGGATAAGGAGGTAATTTGTCCCCTACTATAGGATCATTTTTGATTATGTGCAAATGTTTTCTCAAAATTTTTCTTATTGTATGATGATCGTCATTATATTGTGTAATCAAAGCCACATCAAAATCTTCCTTCTTACCCCTATTCCTGGTTTTATATGTGAGTAAAGAGTTCCTATCTGTATCCCTTGATCTCGTAACCGCTTTTTTCACAATATCTTTCTTATAGCCCCTTTCATTAAATTTTTCTTCTAATTTTTCAATTTGTGTCTCAAAATCACTCAACTTTGTGCATTTTTTTCTGATTCGCAGACATTGCCCCACTGGTATGTTATTTTTCCATTTGTTTAAATGGCTACTTGAGGCATGAATATAATTGTTGGAGTCGGTCGGTTTAAAGTGTGTTTTTGTGACTACATTATTATCCTCCACTCTTATGTCTAAATCCAAAAAAGTCATTTGCACTTTACTAATTTGATAGGTGAAACTTAAACCTCTATCATTATGGTTCATCATTTCAAATATATTTATTAATGATTCTTCACTTCCATTCCAGACGATTATAATATCGTCAATATACCTCTTGAATAGCACGAGGTTCGCACCGAGCTCTGAAAATTGGAGAAATCTATTCTCCCAATCTCCCATAAATAAATTTGCGTAACTCGGTGCGAACCTCGTGCCCATTGCGGTTCCTTCTATCTGTAGATAATATTGGGAATCGAATGAAAAAAAGTTGTGCTCTAAAATGAACCTTATGCTTTCAACAAGAAATTCTCTTTGTTCTTTACAGATGTCTTTATCTTTCTTTAGGAATCCCTCTACTGCGTCTATTCCTAAATTGTGATTTATATTTGTGTACAGGGAAACCACATCGCAAGTGGCCAATAGATAATTCTCATCCCATTTTAAGTCTTCAAAAATCTTCAGAACACTGGTAGAGTCTTTCAAGTATGAATTTAAATTTATCATGTACTTTTGGAGGAATTTATCTACATACTCTGATAGATTGGCAGTGAGGGATCCTATCCCCGACACGATGGGTCTTCCTGGTGGATTTAATGGATTTTTGTGTACTTTCGGCAAGTAGTAGAATATAGGTATAACTGGAAACTGTGGTTTTACATATAAATACTCTTTTTCTGTTAATATACCTTTCTCTTTGCCTTTGTCTAGAATCTTACTTAGTTTTTCTAGGTACTAATAATCTCTCTGCTTCTTCTCTGTATTTGTCACTATCTAGAATTACTATTCCTCCACCCTTGTCCGCCATTTTAATAGTAATATCTTTATTGTTTTGGAGTTCTTTTAATATTTCATTTTCTTTTTTGGTTAAATTCTTCTTAATAGGTCTCCCTGTACAGTCTTTTTTCTTAAGATCAGCTAAAACCATCTTCTCGAAAGTTTCGAGGTTACTTCCCTTTTCTTGACTTGGGTAAAACTTGGATCTAGTTTTGAGGAAAGTATGTTCAAAGTTATCTTCCTTCTTATTGCCCTCATTGTAAGTCACATAGTTTTCTAATGGATTTTTAAAAAAATATCTTTTTAATGTTAGATTTCTAACAAATTTTCTGACATTTATATGAGTTTCAAATTTATTCATTCTTTTTGCAGGTGCAAATGAGAGTCCTAATTTGAGGACCTTCTCTTCCTCCTTACTTAATTTCTTTTTACTTAAATTAAATAACCCTTTATTATCTGTTTCTATCTCTGTCTTTTTACTTCCATTCTTTCTACATTTTCTCCTTCCTCCTCTGACTCCTCTATTGGTCTTTTTGCGGCCCTTGATATTTTTTTTTTTTATTTTTTTTATTTTTTTTTTATTTTTAAAATGCTTTATTGAAACATTCACAATACAGTCATAGTTAAGAGCATCAAACATTAAAGTTACAAGAGTAATAGCCATATTCAACAGGTAGTACATGACAATAGGACGCACAGCATATAACAAGAAAGCTGAGCTCTCAGAGTTCTCAACATAGTGTAATGTCCCATAGCATAATAAGAAAATGGCATCTACATTTAACATGAACATATAATTATGACAGTGTGATAATCATTAAATAACAAATAACTAGCAAACATTGTAAAATTGACTCACAGGTAATGTAGCTATATCAACAGAGTAAAGCATTCTGTGAATTAGTCGATATCTAGGTCTCGACAATAAATGATATCTCCAGAGCAAGATAAGAAGAAGAGAAGAGGAGGAGAGAAAAAATGTATTAGAAGAGAAAAAGAAAAGAGAAAGACAACAAAAGATAAAAAAAAAAAAAAAAAAAAAAAAAAAAAGGGGGGGGAGGAGGGAGCTGGGTAATGGGCAGAGGGAAGGGGAAAAGGGGATAGGAAATTATTGTCTTAAAGGCAGGTAAGTGGAGGGAAGTGGATCATAATCCTAGGGCCCAATCAAAGGGACACGAGGACCCTAGGTGTATTGGTTTGGACAGAAGCTACAGAGGCTATTGAACCTGAGAAGCTTTAATCAGGACAGTACTCCCAAATCAGGACGTGTTGATCTTCAGTACTATGAACATGAGACACATAGGCTTCCATGGACTTGAGATATTTTAGGGTTTCCACAATTTGGTCCCAGCTTGGGGAGGTCGACTGCAGCCACATCCTAGCAATAGATAATTTAAGTGCAAGGAATAAGTAGACACAGAACCTTTTCTGTGGGACAGGCAGCTTAGGAGGCAAGATGTGGAACAAGGCCACACTAGGTGTAGATGGTATAAGAATACCTTTAGTATTGCAATAGTCGATTGCTTTTTGCCACAATGGTACAATAACAGGACAAGACCACCAAACGTGGAGTGGGGTACCCAGGGCATCGCAGCCTCTCCAACACTTTGGGGAATTTGTGTGCGAGATCTTAAATAAGCGGACCGGCGTCAGATGCCACTGCAAAAGCACTTTGAGAAACAACTCATACAGTGTGACACAGTGCACCGTTTTTCTGGTTAATTGGGTCGCCAAATGCCACGCCTGTGGTTCATGGGTCACTGCTAGGGAAGACTCCCAACTCTTAATTGGTGAGGATTTGAGGAAGATTGGGGGACGCAGTATGTCCTGGTAAGATGATGAGAGTAATTTTTTAAACGGGAGTTTGAGGTCCCATTTCGTCTCCCACCTAGTTTTAGGACGTAGTGGGCCATTGTCAAAACCCCAAGATTTAAGGAAACTTCGTAGTCTCCAGAACTCAAAATGGAGGGGGAGCGGTGGGTGATATTTACGGAGGAAGGCTTGGTGGGAAAGTAGTTGGGTCCCTTCATAGAGGTCTGAAACTTTGATAATACCTAGATCTTCCCAAAGGAGTGAGTGGGTGTCCGGTAGTGCAAGAAGGAGGCTTCTTAATGCATGAGATGGAGACGGGTGAGGCGCAATCGTGGGTAGATTATGAATCTTATCCCAAAATTTCAGATTGGTTTTTACTATAGGGTTCAGTAGAGCCATTGTTGGCCTGGCGTGCGCCGGGAGCCAAATCAGGTCTGCCAGAGTGACCCCCGATGGGAGGGAAGCCTGTTCCAATTCTGCCCATCGACTGCGAGCCGGTGAGCCCCACTGAGTGACGTGTGATAGACGAGCAGCTTCATGATAGTAGAGAATATTAGGGGCAGCTGCCCCTCCTGAGAGTATGGGCTGTTGCAAGGTGCTAGTGGCAATTCTAGGGACTTTATGTCGCCAAATGAATTTATTACACACCTGTTGAAATTTTCGAATTAGAGACTTAGATATCGGAATGGGCAAAGATCTAAAAAGGTAAGTCAACTTGGGTAGGAGGCTCATTTTAAATGCGGCTATGCGCCCTAACCATGACAAGGAGGGAACATTCCATGTTTCCGTGGCTTTCGCTATTTCAGACAGTAGAGGGGAGAAATTTAGTGAAAGAATAGTAGGAATACTATGGGACAGACAGACGCCTAAATGTCTAATATGTGAAGTGGACCAACAAAATTTGTATGTCTTCTTTAGTTCAATCATCGTTTCCGTCGGGATATGAATAGCATAAGCCTCCGTTTTGGAGACATTAAGCTTGTAATAGCTAATTGAAGCAAATTGTTCCAATAGCGTAAAGAGGTGCGGCAAGGAACCAATAGGATCTGAGAGTAGTATTGTTAGATCATCAGCGAATAAGGCTGTAGTTTGGGTGGTATGATATACGTCCACTCCCATTATATGGGGGTGGAGCCGAATAGCGGCGGCTAGCGGTTCCATCACAAGAGCAAAAATGAGCGGTGACAACGGACAGCCTTGTCTCGTACCGTTTGTGATCACAAAGGGATCAGAGCAGAACCCGAGACCTTGAACTGTGGCCGAGGGGTTGGAGTACAGGGCCGCTATAGAGGTTGTAAAAGAGGTCGGCAAGCCAAACCTCCTCAGGACTGCAAACATATATTCCCAGTTCACCCTGTCGAAGGCTTTTTCTGCATCCAACGACAGGGTGACACACGGTAAGCTGAGTTCCTGAGCAGCAAAAAATACATTCAGTAGTCTCCTGGTGTTGTCGGGTCCCTCTCGACCCTTGACAAAGCCGACCTGGTCGCAATGGATCAGAGCTGGTAGCAAAGAATTGAGACGTGCAGCTAAAATCTTTGCATATAGCTTGACGTCTAAATTCAGCAATGAGATTGGACGATAGCTGGAACATTCCGTAGGGTCTTTTCCTTGTTTGGGTAGTGTAATAATTGTGGCCTTCAAAAACTCGACCGGGAAGGTACCACTTGAACTAGCCTTAGTGAAAAAGCGCAACAAAGGTGGAACAAGCTGCGCCTGGAATTTCTTGTAGAAGAGATCTGAGAAGCCATCCGGACCAGGCGATTTGAGGGCTTTAAGAGAGAGAATGGCAGTTTTAATCTCCACACCAGAGATGGGGGACAACAGCGCCTCCGCTTGGAGATCATTCGTCACCGGAAGGTCTAACTTGGACAAAAAGTCATTGATACTGTCTAGGGTAGGAGGTGGGGTTTCTTTATCCTTCGACAGGTTATAAAGAGACAAATAATAGTTTGCGAAAGCCGCCCCTATCTCGCGTGGGAGGGTTACAAGTTTACCTCCTGTTTTCAGGGAATGTATGCGAGCCGCCGCCGTGCGTTGACGTAGCCGATTAGCTAAGAGCCTATCCGCTTTATTACCTTTAAAGTAGAAGACCTCTTTGAGTCTGAGGAGCCTAGTCGCCGCCCGTTCCGTTTCCAATTGGACTAATTTCGTCCTAACAGCTACCAGCTGCTCATACAGACGTGGTGTGGGGTCTTTTTTATGTTCAATAGTGAGGTTACGGAGAGATAACGTTAATTGAGCCAGAGATTTACCTCTGTTTTTTTTTTGAGCCGCTGCTATTTTCATAAAAGACCCTCTCACATACGCCTTTAATGATGCCCATAAGGTGAAATCGTCTACCTCTCCATTATCATTGATTTGGAGAAACTCAGTTATATCCTTAGATATGTCAGCTGCTACACTAGGGTCCGAAAAAACAGATGGGGAGAGACGCCATGTTGGTATACGTTGTAATTCTAAAGGGGATTTAAGAATGATATGTACAGGGTCATGATCAGACCAGGGGCATTGAGAGATCCATGATCTAGAAATGCAGTCTAATAGTCCCGGTTCACAGAAGAAAAAATCTATCCGTGAATAGGAATGATGGACCGACGAGAAATATGTATAGTCTCGTGAAGTCGAATTAAGAGCTCGCCACACATCAAATAAATTGAATTGACACATAAGATTTTTAAATTTATATGATAAGTCCGCCACAGCCTTGTCATATTTACGGGATTTATCCATCTTTTTGTCCAAAAGAGGGTCCCACACAGAATTAAAGTCCCCTGCAATAAGAAGGGAACCCTGCCGTAAACTTTCCACTTTATGTAAAAACTTACGTAAAGTCGCGATATGTTGTTTGTTGGGCCCATAATAGGAAGCTAATGTATAGATCACTCCATCTAATTTACAGAGGAGAATCAGATATCTGCCTTGCTGATCTGTTTCTAAATGAATAGGTTCATATGCTATATCCTTATGGATAAGAATAGCAACCCCTCTAGATTTTTGTGAGAAGCTCGAGGTTTCCACAACGGGGAACAGTTTAGATCGCAGGGGGGCTGTCTTATCCCTTAGCCAGTGGGTCTCCTGGAGAAAGACCAACTGGGCTCTACTCTTGTGTAGAAATCGCAACAGCATACTTCTTTTGGTCGGGGAGTTTAGTCCCCTAACATTCTGGGTGACACAAGTGTACGGCATGATGTCAAATGCCGAGTAACTATATGCGTGAATGAATTGAAGGGTAGGGAGGAGAAAAGGGGCAGGGGGAACGGATGAAGGAGGTAGGAGCGAGAAAAAAAAAAAAAAAAAAAAAAAAAAAAAGGGGGGGGGGGGGCAAAGAGAGAAGAAGAGACAAAGAAGAGAAAAGGAAGGAGAAGAGAAAAGAGAGCACAGATATCACAATAGGAACCTCAGCTAAGGGTCATAACCTAATGTCACAGAACAAAACAAAGTTGTGCGGTATATAAAAGAGATAACCGCCTTGATAGCCTCTGAAGACAGAATTCAGAGTACTTTAAAAGGGGGGGGGAGAGGATTTTAAACTACCGTGACTTACCAAACAATCAAGGGTGGATGATATGGGGTATGAAATAGAAGATGGTATAAGAGAGGGAGGAGGCCCTTGATATTTTTGACTCTGATTTTTGGTTCTTTGCATTTAGAGACGGCCCCTCTTTTGGGGGGCTCTGGCCTAAAAAAGCCAATTCTTGCTTAGTTAATGGAATTTCTTCTTCTCTTGTCTCATTAAGTGGTCTAAACCTATTCCTTGTTTGTACTGTCCATTCTTTTTGATCTTCTCAGAGTGGGAATCAGTTTGTTGAAAATTGTGACTATCTAGATATAGTCTAAATTTAGAAGAGAGTTTTGAGAATTATCCCTCACTATATACCACTATTACTTACCCAATTGCTTTTTAGCGCCATCTACCCTTATTGTTATTTGTATACAAAACTCATAACTAAAACGTTACAAAGTACACTAACACCCATAAACTACCTATTAACCCCTATTCCGCCGCCCTCCCGCATTGCAAACACTATTTAAAACTTATTAACCCCTAATCTGCTGTTCCCAACATCGCAGCCACTAATAAAAGTTATTAACCTCTATTCCGCCACTCCTTGACATCGCCACCACTATAATGAAGTTATTAACCCCTAAACCTCTGGCCTCCCACATCACCACCACTAAATAAACCTATTAACCCCTAAACCGCCAGCCCCCCACATCGCAAAAAAACAAACTAAACTATTAACCCCCTAACTTTAAATTAAAATTACAATATCCCTATCTTAAAATAAATAAAAACTTACCTGTGAAATTGAAAAAAAATAAGTTTAAACTAACAATTAACCTAACATAACTATTATACTAAAATTAAAATAACTACCAATTAAATAAACTAAATTACACATTAAAAAA
The DNA here is from genome assembly GCF_027579735.1 of Bombina bombina. NCBI lineage: Eukaryota > Metazoa > Chordata > Amphibia > Anura > Bombinatoridae > Bombina > Bombina bombina. Next base: position 1,185,166,918 of record NC_069500.1, read on the forward strand.
AAACTAACACTACTAAAAAAATAATTCTAAAATTAAAAAAAAATAAATTACTAAATTACAAAAAATAACAAACACTAAATTACAAAAAATAATAAACACTAAATTACAAAAAATAACAAATGAAATTATCCAAAATAAAAACAATTACACCTAATCTAATAGTCCTATAAAAATAAAAATTAAAATTAAAATAAAAAACCCTAACCTACAATAAGCTACCAATAGCCCTTAAAAGGGCCTTTTGTAGGGCATTGGCCTAAAGAAATCAGCTCTTTTACCTGTAAAAAAATACAAAGACCCCCCAACAGTAAAACCCATCACCCAACCAACCTCCCAAAATACAAAAACCTAACTTTAACAAAAACTTAAGATACCCATTGCCCTGAGAAGGGCATTTGTATGTGCAAATTTAGCTATTTAGCTCTTTTGCATTGCCCTTAAAGGGCATTTAGCTCTTTTAATAAAGCCCAAACCCTAATCTAAAAACCCACCCAAAAAAACTTACCCCCGACGATCCACTTACAGTTTCTGAAGTCCGGACATCCAGGCGGCGAGAAGTCTTCATCCAGGCGGCGTCTTCTATCTTCATCCAGGCGGCATCTTCTATCTTCATCCCAGCGGAGTCTTCTATCTTCATCCCGACGGCGCGGAGCGGGTCTATCCTTGAAGACATCCAGCGCGGAGCATCCTCTTCATATGGTCACCGAAGTACACTGAATCTTTAATGCAAGGGAGCCTTTTCAAAATGGTGTCCCTTGCATTCCTATTGGCTGATTTGATTTTTGAAATTCAAATTAGCCAATAGGATGAGAGCTACTGAAATCCTATTGGCTGTTCAAATCAGCCAACAGGATGAGAGCTACTGAAATTCTATTGCCTGATTTGAATAGCCAATAGGATTTCAGTAGCTCTCATCCTATTGGCTGATTTGAATTTCAAAAATCAAATCAGCCAATAGGAATGCAAGGGACGCCATTTTGAAAAGGCTCCCTTGCATTAAAGATTCAGTGTATGGCGGTGAACGGAGGATGCTCCGCACCGGATGTCTTCAAGAATGGACCCACTCCGCGCCGCCGGGATGAAGATAGAAGACGCTGCCTGGATGAAGATAGAAGACACCGCTTGGATGGATGAAGACCTCGCCACCTGTATGAAGACTTCTCGCTGTAAGTGGATCGTCGGGGTTGAGTGTTAGGTTTTTTTTACCTTTTTTTAATTGGTGTTTGATATCTTTGCTAATCTGAATTGCGGCATAACCTAAAAGGAACAATTAATTTTTGGCGTAGAGATCCATAGAGATCACTCTATAAATAAGTTGTCATCATGTCTTTTATTGATTCCTTTGAGGGTTCTAGTTTGTAGTGTGAAGATCCAATATACTTCTCTCTTGAGAAGTCTCTTGGTTCGATCACCTCTTAATGGATCTTTTTCTATATGTTCTATGGCTGTAAAGAAGAAATTTGATAATCTTTGTTCGTGTGAATGAAAATGTTTGGCTACTGGAGTACTAGGTATTTCTTCCTCTATTGAGTTGAGATGTTCTCTAATACAATCTTTTAAGGGGTGTGTTGTGATACCAGTATACTGTTGTAAACATTGTTTACATGTAATGAAGTATATAATATGTGTAGATCTGCAATCCATTCTATGTGTAATAGGATATGTTATGTTTGTTTGGGTAAAGATGAACGTTAAGCTTTTTTTGGTATATGAACAACTTCTACATGGTGCTAGGCCACATCTATAATTTCCTTTTATAGACCTTAACCAATTAATGGTGACATTCCAATCTATGCAGTTTAGAGTAAAATATAAATTGTTCTATATATATATTGCAATCTAAATAAAATCAGACTACTACTGGTTATTGTAATTACCTTTGCTCGGACACTATCAACAAGTATATCAGAGTCGCAGTTTAACTTTTTAGATCGAATCTTAAAATCGCCATCTCCTTTCTTTGGTGGGCTTATCTTTGCATTAGGGAAACATGCAGATTTCGGTGAGTAGCCAAAATGCCTCACAAATTCCAAATAATCCAGAGTTTTATCTTGGTTTGTAATAAATGTATCCCAAACCCGGCGGATTTCTCCTCTAGTAATTGTGGGGTGGATGTCAAACCTTTTAAAAGGGAAAAAAATATATAATGAAACCGATTAAACTAGCAGCAATATAAAGGGTCACTAAACTATTAGAGTCTATAAAATCAAGATGATAAAGCCACATTGTGTACCACCTGCCCTTATCAATACAGGTGAATTTATCAACCTTTGTTCCTAAAGGAGCACTAAACTCAAGCATTTTTCTATCATCCTTATGAAAAGCTATAGGGCAGGGGTTTTCAAATCAGCCATCACCAGACCTCTCTAACAGAGATTTTCAGGATTACCATTAAAGATCATTTTATTATTTTGCCTGTGCTTCAGTTCGGATATCCTGGAAATCTTGCCTGTTAGTGAGTCTGAGGACTGAAGATGGAAAACTCTGGGACACAAGTAAAAAAGAAAAAAAAAAAACTTGCATGAATCAGACAGAGTATGGAATTTAAAAACAAAAAACGAACATAAACAAACTTTCCCATATATTACAAGCTCTTTGTGGGATTGTGCAAAAGCTCACAGTGTATATGTATAGGGATTTTGTGAATGGCTAATTGCTGTCACATGTTACAGGGGGCAGGGAAACTAGATGTTACATTGAAATTTGTCTGAAAAAATATCTACTACCCATGAATTTTATAAAACTTTGCCAGCATGGGTAGAAAATGCAAAATCTTTGTTTTTTGTTATTTTTTAGGATTATATTATAAAGCATGTGTCTCTTTTTCACATCCAGAACACTGCATAGTCAAATGAACAGCTTTCAAGCTAAAATTTGCCTTTACAATTTTTTTTAAAGAACCTGACAGTACTGACGCAAGAGCGTAGAACTTTAGATCATCATGCCCTAAGTGTTATTTTATTGTTCTTTTATTATGTTGATTTTGCAGTTATACGTATAAAGGTTTGGGAGGGTTCTGTAATAAAAAAGTGAGGTAAAATCTGTTTAAATTGAAACTGAAACTAATACAACTAATACTAAAACTTGGCTAATAGGCACTTCCTGATAATCTACATCGCTTGATGTCCTATGAAATACCTGTGAGCCAATGAGCGTTAAGGGAAGGTCCACAACTGATGCTGATGTATTAATTTCAGTTTAAATTTGAACATCTTTTACTTAACATGTTTTCATGTTTAAATGCTGTTCTTTCATATGGACAATAAAGAAATGTAAGTATTAGGTCCCTTTAAGAGGAAAAAACAGGCCAAGATTTCCTAATTCTCTCTAAAGCTCTCTGACCTGGTGAGATTCTACAAAATGCCTCGTCAGTATTACAAAGCCCCTCAGGAATTGCTTAAAGATAATTTTTACCTTAAAGGGACAGTCAAGTCCCCAAAAAACTTTCATGTTTCAAATAGGGCATGTCATTTTAAACAACTTTCTAATTTACTTTTATCAGCAATTTTGCTTTGTACTCTTGGTATTCTTAGTTGAAAGCTAAACCTAGCAGGTTCATATGCTACTTTCTTAGACCTTGAAGGCCGCCTTTAATCTAAATGCATTTTCATAGTTTTTCACCACTAGAGGGCATTAGTTCATGTGTTTCATATAGATAACATTGAACTCATGCATGTGAATTTACCATGGATTGGCTAAAATGCAAGTCTGTCAAAAGAACTGAAATAAGGGCGAAGTCTGCTGAGGCTTAGATACAAGGTAAGTACAGAGGTAAAACATGTATAATTATAACTGTGTTGGTTATGCAAAACTGGAGAATTGGTAATTAAGGGATTATCTATCTTTTAAAACAACAAAAATTCTGGTGTTGACTGTCCCTTTAAGAACGGTATCCCCTTAAGGGGAGTTCACTACTATTCTTTATGTCAAGGAAAGACAGTTAATTTACAATATAGTGCTCAGTAAAATAACCTGATGAATTCTCTATGCTGGTCATATTACAAGACCATGCTAACCTTTTCTCCCCATAGACTTCAATGGAGCAGGCTTTAAAAAAAAAAAATCTTATCGCTCGGGCGCTAACCCGATGCCGCTGTAGACCTAGAGCGCTAAACCCAAAGGTAGTTATGCATATTTTGCATTCCAATGTTCTTCACATAGGAGAAAATTTATTTTTTATTTTTCAAATGTATGTTTCTTTGTGAAATCATATACCTCTACATATATATATATATATATATATATATATATATATATATATATATATATATATATACAGGTATAATATATATATATATATAGAAATATATATTTAAAAATAAAAAGAACATTTTGTGAAGAACATTGGAATGCACACATACATACACATATTTAGAAATATATATATAGCCCTTTCCATTCAAACACCTTGTCATATACCAGATACATTTTAAGCCTTATATAACATTTTTATTAATATTTATACTAACAATTTTTATTTATCAGATTGTGTATATATGAGTGTAGCACTTTATTTTAATGTATTTATGTTGTGTTTGGTGCATACTTTATTTTAGCTTTTACATTTTACACTAGGGGGTAGATTTATCAAGCAGCGGATGCTGCAATCTACCCCTGAAGTTTCAGGTCTGCCTGAAACTTAAGTTAAGAAGCAGTTGTCATAAGACCGCTGCTCCTTAACTCATCTGCTACCTCTGAGGTGGTGGACAGCAATCATCGGGATGATTGACACCCTCTGCTAGCGGCCGAAATGCTTGAGCAATGTTAAATGCCGACAGTGTATGCTGTCGGAATTTAGCGATGTCGGGCGAACATGATCCACTACCCCTTGGTCTTCAGTTGCACAAACCTGCTGTGCACTATATTTTTTTGTGCTTGAGCGAATGCGTTTATTTTCAACTTGTAATATGCGCGCAAGTTCGGGCAGGCATAACATTGCTTAGGGTGCCACTTGTAATCTGGCACAGTGTGAGCACATGTGACTCAAAGGAAAAAAACTCAATTTGGTTAATTTGCCGTACAGGTTAGGGAATATAATAATTCTGTACCATTGCAGCCCTAAGTAATACATCTTTACACTCTAAGGAAAATATAAGAAAATGCACACATACTGTTTTAAGAGGAGGTACATATTCTCCTGTGTGAGCCTCCTTGAATTCATGTCATCAAGTTCTTCAAACGCCTTCTCCACTGCAGGATAGTTGTTATGAATGAGCTTTTTTATGATCTTGAACAACTTAAAAGGACAAATGAAACATAATTAGGCTTCTAATTTGACAGTGGATTTTGCAAAACTGTAATTTGCTTTCAGATATAGCAAAGTAAACTCAAGCAGTATTGTATTATGAACTATTTAGGATGTGCATCATGACACATGTGTGTTATATATTTATGTTAGTATTTATAATTTTTTCCTCAAAGTTTTCCAACCAGTAACAGTGTGAAAATTCTATTATAAGTCATGTATGTGCTTAATGTTCCATGCAATTGGTTTGCAATTGGTTTTAAAGGCACTATAAATTCAAAATTAAAGGGACATGATACCAAAATGTTGAAGCCCTTGAAAGTGATGCAGCATAGCTGTTAAAAGGTGACTAGAAATAATTACCTTAACATCTCTATGTAAAAAAAGGATTTTTACCTCAAAATATCCTAAGTAGTTACACCCCATTGTAAAGAGTGGCCAAACATAATAATAGTCCCAGGACTTGCAAAGGAGTGTGCATCTGGCATGTGCAAGCACAGTCATTCAGTTTAAAGGGACATTAAACACAAAAATAAATGCAAGATAGAATGATGCAGTCAAAGAAATTTTTTTTCTGAGAACAACATGTAGATGTATTTTAAGTTTCATTAGCTGTTTAAATATTAACAAAATAAGTGTAAAGTTTTAGGTGCAGATTTATTAAAAGGCGAGCGGACATGATTCAACCTCGCTTTCTGTTGAAATGCTTGTGCATTGCCACCCCCTGCTCACTGGCGGCCAATCGGCCGCTAGCAGGGGCCATCAATCATCGCGATTGGATCGGGATGATTTCAGTCTTATGACCGCTGCTTCTTAACTTCTATTTCAGACGGACCTGAAATGATGGGGCTCCAAAGCAGCATCCGCTGCTTAATAAATGGAGCCCCAAGTGTCTATAAAACAATGGGAACTGCCATGTTGTAACTTAGGCTACCTTCTCTGCATTGGCCAATTAGAGACAGTTATAAATAGGTCACTAGATTGTGCAGCCAATGGATGCGTGGAATATAACAGTGTCCTGCACTTCCATTTCTAACTAACTGAAAAACTCACAATTTCAGAATGGAATTACAGGAAAAGTGGACAAACTAAATTATGAAAGTATATTGCAGAGTTTTTTATATACACTATATATGATTTATCACTTTATATTACCATCTTCAAGTGTTTAATGCCCCTTTAAGGAAGCTTACTATTAAACCTCACAAGATTTCAGTGAAATCTCATGAGATCACAGCAAAGCATAGCATGACCTCTGCACTGATGAGGCTGATTGGCAGATGTTTTTTTTTTTCAACATGCAGCAGGACAGTAGCTGAAGTATAACTATTACCAGAGCACTTACACTTGTAAGCTGAAGAAATTTTTAGGTAAAATATCTTCATTTTTCACATGGAGATGTTCATATGATATTTTCTTGTCAGTTTTTTACAGTTATGCTGCATCACTGTTAAGATATTATGTCCTTTTAACACCTTATTGACTACAGCACTTTTCCATTTTCTGTCCGTTTGGGAACAAGGCTATTTTTACATTTCTGCAGTGTTTGTGTTTAACTGTAATTTTCTTCTTACTTAGAAATTCTGCTAGTACTAAAATTAAAGGCTTTTTTTTAAAAAAAAATTATAATAATTATGTAGCTCTGATGGATCCCCCTAAGCCCCCAACCTCCCTGATCTCCCCTAAACAGCTCTCTAACCCTCCACCTGCTGCCTATCTGCCACCATCTTGGTTACTGGCAGTTTTTTTTATTTTATTTTTTAAATAAATTTATTTTTTCGGCAGTGTAGCAGCCCCCCCCTCAAAACCGCCCTCCCTCTCCCCCTCCCAGATCCTTTGATCCCTATTTTTCCCCCTCCCTCACTCTCCCTCCTTCCTATTAATTAAGTTTCATTGATGGTCAGTGGTTGCTGCACGCGCACGCCCCCCGCAGGCCCCCCCCGCATGCTCCCGGCACCCGGCATGCACATTGCACATAGAGGAACCAGATGCCGGGTAGCGATGGGCCGCCCACCCGCCAATGCTCCCACCCACCAACGATGATTGTTCGTCACCATCGCTACCGGTGCAGAGAGGACCATAGAGTGGCTCTCTCTGCATCGGTTTGTAAAAAAATGGTATTGCAGGATGCCTCAATAAAGAGGCATCACTGCAATACCATAAAAGCGGCTGGAAGCAATCCTTGGTCGTTATGGGTGTTTTTTTGTAGGATGTTCCTGGCACGTCCTTGGTCCTTAAGGGGTTAAAGGGACACTGAACCCAAATTTTTTTCTTTCATGATTCAGATAGAGCATGCAATTTTAACCCCTTAACGACTCATGTCGTACAGGGTACGTCTTGCACAATCTGGTCTTTAAAGACCAGAGACGTACCCTGTACGACATAGGAGTTTAAAGCAGCTGGAAGCGATCCTGATCGCTTCCAGCTGCTTTCAAGGTATTGCCGTGATGCCTCGATATTGAGGCATCACTGCAATACCTTTTCTGGCACACCAATGCAGAGAGGGCACCAATGTGGCATCGGCCAGCGATGGTGCCGATCGTTGGTGGGTGGGAGCAGCGCTGGGAGGTGGGTGGGCGGCCCATCGCTGGTGTCCTTTGGTAGCATTAGTGCCCGGTGTGTGTGTGGGAGCGCGCACGGGGGCAGGGGGAACGTGCGCGCGCACGTGTGCACGCGCACGTCCCCGCAATCAGCACTGTTTCAGTGTTTGGGTATTGTGCTGTCGGTGGGAGTGGGAGGTGTTTGTGAGAGCAGGGGGGTGGGAGTGGGAAATAAGATTTGAAAAAGGGATCAGGGGGAGGAGGGGAGGGGAGGGAGTGGGGGGCCATCTACAACAGAGATAACATTAAAAAAAAAAAAAAAAAAATAGCATTATTTTTGAAAAGTGGGTACTGGCAGACAGCTGCCAGTACCCAAAATGGCACCAAATAGTGAGAGGGGGTAGGGATAGAGAGCTGTTTAGGGGGGCTCAGGGGAGTTGGGTGGTAAGGGGGGATCCTACACTGCAGAAAATATATAAATGTAAAAAATAAAAAACAAAAAAACAAACACAAACTCTTTTTTTTTATGCTGGCAGACTTTCTGCCAGTACTTAAGATGGCGGGGACATTTGTGGAGTGGGAAGAGAGCTGCTTGGGAGGGATCAGGGGGTAGAAATGTGTCAGGTGGGAGGCTGATCTCTACACTAAAGCTAAAATTAACCCTTCAAGCTCCATACAAGCTACCTAATTAACCCCTTCATTGCTGGGCATAATACAAGTGTGGAGCGCAGCAGCATTTAGCGGCCTTCTAATTACCAAAAAGAAACGCTAAAGCCATATATGTCTGCTATTTCTGAACAAAGGGGATTCCAGAGAAGCATTTACAACTATTTGTGCCATAATTGCACAAGCTGTTTGAAAATCATTTCAGTGAGAAACCTAAAGTTAGTGAAAAAGTTAACTTTTTTTTATTTGATCGCATTTGGCGGTAAAATGGTGGCATGAAATATACCAAAATGGACCTAGATCAATACTTTGGGTTGTCTACTACACTACACTAAAGCTAAAATTAACCCTGCAAGCTCCCTACAAGCTAGCTAATTAGCCCCTTCACTGCTGGGCATAATACACATGTGGTGCGCAGTGGCATTTAGCGGCCTTCTAATTACCAAAAAGTAATGCCAAAGCCATATATGTCTGCTATTTCTAAACAAAGGGGATCCCAGGAAAGCATATACAACCATTTATGCCATAATTGCACAAACTGTTTGTAAATAATTTTAGTGAGAAACCTAAAGTTTGTGAAAAAGTGAACAATTTTTTTTATTTGATCGCATTTGGCGGTGAAATGGTGGCATGAAATATACCAAAATGGGCCTAGATCAATACTTTGGAATGTCTTCTAAAAAAAAATATATACATGTCAATGGATATTCAGGGATTCCTGAAAGATATCAGTGTCACAATGTAACTAGCGCTAATTTTGAAAAAAAGTGGTTTGGAAATAGCAAAGTGCTATTTGTATTTATTGCCCTATAACTTGGAAAAAAAAAGCAAAGAACATGTAAACATTGGGTATTTCTAAACTCAGGACAAAATTTTGAAACTATTTAGCATGGGTGTTTTTTGGTGGTTGTAGATATGTAACAGATTTTGGGGGTAAAAGTTAGAAAAAGTGTGTTTTTTTCTATTTTTTTTCTCATATTTTCTATTTTTTTATAGTAAATTATAAGATATGATGAAAATAATGGTATCCTTAGAAATTCCATTTAATGGCGAGAAAAACGATATATAATATGTGTGGTTACAGTAAACGAGTAAGAGGAAAATTACAGCTAAACACAAACACCGCAAAAAATTTTAAAATAGCCCTGGTCCTTAAGGGAAAGAAATTGAAAAATGGCCTTGTCCTTAAGGGGTTAAGCAACCTTCTAATTAACTCCTATTATCAATTTTTCTTCGTTCTCTTGCTATCTTTATTTGAAAAAGAATGCATCTAAGCTAAGGAGCCATGCAATTTTTGGTTCAGAACCATGTACAGCACTTGTTTATTGGAGGGTGAATTTATCCACCAATCAGCAAGAACAACCCAGGTTGTTCACCAAAAATGGGCTGGCATCTAAACTTACATTCTTGCTTTTAAATAAAGATACCAAGAGAATAAAAAAAATTTGATAATAGGAGTAAATTAGAAAGTTCCTTCAAATTGCGTGCTCTATCTGAATCACAAAAGAAAAAAAAATGGGCTCAGTGTCCCTTTAAGTTCACACAAAGGCCCTGATATTCAAAGGTTCTGCAGATTAGAGAGAAATTGCAGTTCAGTCTTCACAGAGGCTGAACTCACTGAATAATTAAAAAGAAAAAGGGTGGAACTCTCCAGCACTGCAATATCTCTCTTATTCCTATATATGAAGGAGAGACAAGCACTGCATGATATGAGAGTTTTGTTACACTTACACTTTGTGCTTTACACTTTCAGTATTATAGTATATTAAGTCCTTAAGTATTATAGTATATTAAGTCCTTTCAGTATTATAACATTTAAGCTTTGCACAGAAAGTGCAAAGTTTAAATATAATAAAATGTAAACTGTAAAGTGATATTAAATACAAAGCACAAAGTGTAAATTCAGCAGAACTGTCATGCAGTGCTATATTGCGCTGGGCTTGTCTCTCCTTCACATACAGAAATGCAGGGAATGCCCCTTTGGAGAAGCAAAGCAAAATCTGCCTTTTGAATATTTCACCCGGGATCTTGCCGTGCTGGAGGATCATTTTATAGAATTTCACCTGAGCAGAGAGGTTTTGAATATCAGGGCCAAAATGTTAAGCATAGCAATAAAGCAGTGCAATACACATTTATTATTTAATTTTTCACTTTCCATGTAATTTAAAGGGACAATAAAGTCAAAATTAAATGGATTGGATAGAGAACAACATTTTACACAAATTTTTCACTTTACTTCTATTATCAAATTTGTTTTGTTCTCTTGCAAGTTATAGGGCAATAAGTACAAGTAGTACTTTGCTATTTCTAAAGCATTTTTTTTTTTCAAAATTAGCGAAAGTTACATTGTAACACTGATATTTGTCAGAAATCCCTGAATAACCCTTTACATGTATATATTTTTTTAGTAGACAACCCAAAGTATTGATCTAGGCCCATTTTGGTATATTTCATGTCACCATTTCACCGGCAAATGCGATCAAATAAAAAAAAATTGTTAACTTTTTTTTTTTTTTTGTAATCAACAAGGTCATTGATACACGTAACTTTGCAAGATACATGGTTAAAGGGCATGTATTAAAATACAAGTTGGCAATTGAATATATCAGTAATATAATATAGTCTTACTATAATGCTGCATATATGAAAAAAAGGAAAAAACAAACTCAAACCAACCTCAGTTTTTCTTTATATGTGAAATTAAGAATCCCCTACCTGAATATCGGCACATAGATTACAATCTTACTCACTGATATATAATATAGTAGGAGGAAAACTACATATGACTCCAGGACTCTTAAGCTAAATGAAGGGATAAGTTATGAATGAGCTAATATAGAGTGACATAACTGTGCTAATTTGTTATGGATTAAAACAAATTATTATGTGTTATTTTCTGTATAGATTAGTCACAATCAGGGAGTTATTCTATGCTGGTAGAGCTGGGTAATTGAGCTAAGTGAGCCGCTAGTCAGCTGAGGGGAGCAAGAGCAAGTACTTTATGTCAATGGGGTCATCTGCTAGGGAATGGGATATTATAAATATAGCCTAATTGAGGACCATATAACTATAGAGTGGTATAATAAATTAACAAAATGGCTCCATTATGGGTTTATGGGTCTATGAACTGTGGTCACATGAACCAGGGACAGTTTTCTTAGATATATACAGTGCATATTTCCAAACTGTCTATGCGTTAGGGGTTAGCTGACACACGCTTTATCCCCTCTGGAGTTTTCACTACATCTCCTTTGAGATCCAATGTACTATTTCTAGTATATTTCTCCAACCTCGTTAGAGTAGCACCTATGGATAGGAGTACATTAAACTGAGGGTGATGCTCATAGAGCCAGAGATCAGCATATAGGTCCGCCTCTTCCACTCCTTAGGTAATACAGAGTGGCTGCTATATAAGTAGGGTACATCTAGGGCTAGAATGTAGGAGGATAATAGGAATTAACTACAAATTTTACCTTGTTTCAATTGCGCTTTTTGATAGCTTCCATGAATAACTATATATCCCTTATATACTGCATGGGAGAGAACAGAATTACAGCTAGAACTACGTAAAAGACTTTGCATACAAGGCTGAGTCATAGAAATCCAACACAACATAACAGTTAAAAATGGTTGGAAAGACTAAATAGCCACTATCAAATAAGGAGAGATAGGAAGCAAACATAAACTTTGGCTATAAATTGATTCTCATAAATCCAACATGACATACTATTGAAAATATATTAAAATAAGCTTAAAAGTTACTGCAATTTGAGGAAAGTCAGAGTTCAATCTCAGCAGATTAACGAATTTATATACTGCATTAAGGTAGGCATAAAGTGCTCCGTAAAGTTAGCCAACACCAGAGCGTCCCAGGCATAGCATAGAGCTCACCGGAGGTATACCGTACCAGGATTCTAAGTAATAAACAGTGCTCCAGGATACTTGAGTGTCAAAAGAGTTCTGAAACACGGCTGTGGATACGGTTCCCTCTTTTAGTTTTAATTCGGCATCCTCGATCCAGGCTCCGGGCAGAGTAAACCTCCACAATGTCCAGGGTCAGAGACACTAGGTTACACCATGCCTCACTACTGTTCATCTGGGCGTACTCAAGTCCGGAAGGGATTTCCTCTCTGATTGCCACTCTACCTTGCACTGAGACCAGGGGTGCCATGGTTTCAGCATAGTTCACAGAGCCGGTTAGGTTGTTATACTGCTGAGCTTCTCCCTGGTCATCTCCTTTAAGCCTCGGTGCTCCAAAAATACCGGAGGTGACTTCATCTTGACACCAATGCCCTTCTTTTTTATCCCCAGCACGCGCCCAGCTAGGTGGCAGGCTAGATGCGGTATGGGGGCGAGTCTGATAACCTCCAGGATCAAAAGGCCGGCAAGAATAGAGTATGTCTGTTCAATCCATGAGCTGGTAAAAGGTTCCCTGAAATGCGACCCACACTGATGCCCTTTAGCTCGGTCTCGCTCTTTCCATAGGGAGGTAATGATGTGCAGCAAAGATTTTCACCGCTGTGGCAAGAGGCGTTTGTAAAGGACCCTGTCCCCATCGAGTGTTAAGAGTGTCATCCCTGGGGAGGTGCAGACAGACAGCTTCACATGATTGGTGGCCTGTCTCAACAATCTGAGTGGGTTTAGTCACCATTTCTGAGCAGGGCCATGGTAAGTCCACTATTCCTAGAACATCAGCAGTCTCAGACAGCGGCTCAGCTCCAGAAAATCCATAGCACTTGGCAGAAATATGACAGGCCGGGTCTTCACACACTCCCTCCCACCGAAGTGATTGTTTATGGGCACTCGATGAGTCCCAGGAGCTGTACGTTACCCTTATGGGCTCCCCAAACTGTTCAGCGGAAGCCTCTGATTCCCGGTCCCTATCACAGGGGTCACATGGAGGAGGGTAGCCTGTGAAACACTGCACAATCAAACTCCTCAGTTCAGCGAAGTGCACATTAAGCATCTCATAAATAGTGTCTGCTGATGCTTGTGTATCGGTATCCATGTCTAATTAAAGTTGTGTAGTAATTAGTACTACTCGTAACTCCAGTCTCCCAGGGGGGGAATATGCGTAAGCCCCGGCTCCAGAAACCGCCCAACACTTTATAAATGCGGCAGCCTTGAGGCCTAGCTGCAGATCTTAGACAAAGCGGTCAATCCAGAAAGTTTCCCTCAGGACTGTCAATTTCTTGAGTCTTGTAGTATCCCTCTGGCCCCCATCCACAGGATTAAAAATTCTTATAGAGGAAAACAATAAAAAATTGTATAAAACACTGTAGTGGAACCAGGAGCTCCCACAAAACACGTCCTGTCTCTGCAACTGTAGGCTCCGCCCCCCATCGTTAACTTTTTAAAAAAAAATTAGGTTTCTCACTGAAATTATTTACAAACCACTTATACAATCATGGGACAAATGGTTTTAAATGCTTCTCTGGGATTCCCTTTATTCAGAAATAGCTGACAAATATGGCTTTGGCATTGCTTTTTGGTAATTAGAAGGCCGCTAAATGCAACTGCGCACCACACTTGTATTATGCCCAGCAGTGAAGGGGTTAATTAGGTATCTTGTAGGGTTAATTTTAGGTTTAGATTAGCCTCCCACCTGACACATCCTAAACCCTGATCCCTCTCAAACTGTTCTCTTCCCTCTCCACCCCTCAATGGTCACCCCATCTAAGTACTGGCAGAATATCTGCCAGTATAAAAATAAGTGTTTTTTTTAATATATATTTTCTGCAGTGTAGGATCCCCCCTTATCCCCCAACCTCCCTGATTACCCCAAACAGTTCTCTAACCCTTCCCCCTCTACCTATTAGCCGCCATCTTAGGTACTGGCAGCTGTCTGCCAGTACCCACTTTGCTATAGTCTTAATCTATTTATTTTTTTAAAAAACCCTGAAATGTTTTATTTTCTGTAGCTACCCACCTTCATTACCCTCCCCCTCCTAGATCCCACAAAGGTTCCCCCTCGTTGCCCCTCCTCCCTCCTTTCCCCTCACTTCCACAGCTCTTTGTTTTATTCCCTTGCCTGTAGTGGTCCCACCCGCTCCCGCCCTCCTTCCACCCGCTCCAGCGATCGGCCACCCACCCGCATTGGTTCTAGCCCTCCCACGCCACCAACGATCGGCAGACTCGGCACAGAGTGGCCCTCTCTGCATTGATTACTGACTAAAGGGTATTGCACTATGCCTCAATATTGAGGCATTGCTGCAATACCCTGAGAGTGGCTGGAAGTGATTGCGATCGCTTCCAGCGCTCAATTTGACCGAGGACGTGCCAGGTACGTCCATGGTCATTAACTGATGTTTTTTGGAGGACGTACCTGGCACATCCTCGGTTGTTAAGGGGTTACAATGTTGTGCTTTTACTACCCCCAGAAACACTGGAGTGCATGCAGCATACATGAGTATTCAATGTTTTATATGACCCAGCTACTTGCTACACAACATGCTAAATTCATAGAATACCATTGGAACTGGTATCTAATAAAAGCTGGTAGCTGGAAAGGATGGTGAGGTTGGTGAGGATAAAAAGGCTGAAGAGACCTCTTAGTGCATTTTGCCCTCTGATTTCTCATTTGCATATGGCATCTGACTGTACACAACATATAAAATACAGCAGCAATATTTACATTCAACTGATACTGGAGGCGAGCATCATATCTTTTCCCCTTAAGCGTTTTAAGAATAAGAAGGACATTTATAATAATGTACATTGCTCAACTGTGTGCACCAAATGTGAAATAACATAAAGTTATATAATTGCTGATAAAGGAAGTGTTTGTAGAATTTAATAAAGGATACAAACAGTGTTAATGTAAAAAGTATGTGGATAGTTGGTGGTGCTGGTCCACAGAGGAGGAGTCGAGAATGGCTCAAAAGAGACCATCAATGAGGAGTCAAGAATGGCTCAAAAGAGACCGCCAATGAGGAGTCGAGAATGGCTCAAAAGAGACCGCCAATGGTTCTACGGAGAAAGATTCACAATCACGTAGTATACACAAACATGTGCAGAGTGAATAATATATAGTCACAGGATGGAGATCTGGTTTCCGGCTTCTTAATAAAATTTGAAATACAACTTAGATATAGTTAAAAGTTGTTTATTGCTCAAAGTGTTTCAAAGGTAAACTTCCATCTTTTTCAAGAGCGTTAAAAATCATAAAAGTATGCTGACAAATTAAGAAGCCGGACACCAGATCTCTATTGTGTGGGTATATATTATTCACGCTGCACATATTTGTGTATACTACGTGATTGTGAATACTACGCAATTGTGAATACTATGCAATTGTGAATCTTTCGACGTAGAACCATTGGCGGTCTCTTTTGAGCCATTCTCGACTTACCTTCAAATCAGTCTTAGAGAAAACTGAGGGACGGCTGTGGTCACTGATCCAGAGGATAGTATAATTCCAACCATTTTGTTACATCTGTATCTTTGTTTTAATGTAAAAAGCAGCTTTAGATGAAAAATTTCAAGATCACCCAGGAACACTGCAGAAAACATGGGTGATCTTCTGTCTAAATTCATCATACACGTTAAATGTATCATGTTAACTAAATCTATTTCTGGAACTTTATAAAGCTTTTTTATTTGACTAGTATGAAGAGAAATTACATAGGCTAATTTCTGGAAGTGCAACAAATTACCATTGTAAAAAGGTACATTGTAATATTCATATAATAAATATATTATTTGCTTCATGTAAGTGAGTGTATATCAACATATATTACTTTTGTTGTTTTTTTAATGTACAGTATGTTCATGTGCTGTATAAACCAACTTTATTAAAGGAGTTGTCTCGATCAGCCAGTGAGTAACAGATGCTCACTACACTAGACATGTGCTTTTCGTTTCGTTCCGAATTTAAATTCGGACGAATTTGTCAAATTCGGATCGATTCGAATTTCCGAATTACCGTAGCACCGAATCTAATGAATAAATCCGAATTAGTTCGGATTTATTCATAACATTCGGATGGCCATGGACTAATCACAATTACACTAGTATTGTACTGTATATTAGGTTATATCACTCTGCTATGGGTTACACCTAATATTACAGTACATAATACTAGTCTAATACACAGCACATCCCACCTAACACATCCCGAACTTCCGAATTTACGAATCGAATCCGAACCGAATACATCCGAATACATCCGAATTTATTCGAATCCGAATTAATCCGAACAAATCCAAAACGAATGCATTCGAATGTATCCGAATTCGAATTGATCTGAAACGAAATTCGAAAACATCCTAATCGATCCGAAACGAACCAAAACAAAAAATTTTCGCCGCGCACAAGTCTAATGCTCACTTTCAATGCTTAATTTACTTAAGTTTTTTTTTTAATGAAAAAATATCTGTAAGATTTTTAAAAGCTTCTTTCATATACAGTAAATAAAAAATGGGTACAATGTCCCTTTAAAAGAAATCAGTTTCTTCCACAGTTTAAAATGTTAATAATCAGGGTACATTACTTGTGCAGGGGTTCTCCCTTGATCATGCATTTTCTCTTCAGATATATCAAACGTGGAGCTTGTCACTGACTTTTCATCAAACAGACTTGGTACACCTCTCCTGAAAATAGAAACTTATATTAGTGAAATAATATCTATTTTCTTTATATAAATATGAGAAGTATTAGGCATGTAAAACTATTTTATAAAAACAGTTACAAGATATTATAGGGGTCTTCTAAACAGTTTGTCTGCTCAGAGAGGGGACAATGATTTGTATCATGTAAACTGAGTCATTGCTGACAACTGTGGCACACTAAACAGACCAGATATCTTCATGCTCATGGGCTGCTGAACGGCAGTGGAGGAAATCATGCACCTTTGCTGATTTCCAACATTATAAATTAACCCTTAACCCTTAAGTCCTACAACTCTGCACTCAGCCTGGCCAAACAAGTCTATTTCTCCTCCGTTGCGTCATCTCACGCATCCAACCCCATAAAACTGTTCTCAACCTTTAACTCCCTTCTACGTCCACCTGCCCCCCCGCCCACTACCAACCTCACTGCTCAAATTATTGCTGATCACTTCAAAAATAAAATTGACACCATTAGAAAAGAGATCTGCACCTCGCACCCTGCAAACCCAGCGATCCTACCCACCCCTTCTATTAACAAAAATCTATGCTACTTCCCTCCTGTAACAGAGGAAGAAGTCTCTGCAATCCTATCCTTGGCTCATCTCACAACCTGCCCACTTGACCCTATTCCTTCACGACTTATTCCCTCTCTCTCTGCTTCACTAACCCCTACCCTAACTCGTCTCTTTAACCAATCTCTCACTGCTGGCACATTTCCTGACACATTCAAGCATGCGTCAATCATACCAATCCTAAAAAAGCCCTCGCTTGACCCCTCCACGCCTTCTAACTATCGACCGGTCTCCTTACTTCCCTTTGCTTCAAAATTATTGGAACGACTAGTCTATAATCGGCTAACTCAATTTCTCACAACTAACTCCTTACTTGATCCACTACAATCTGGTTTCCGCCCTAAACTCCTTACTAATTCTTCTTGACCTGTCCGCAGCTTTTGACACAGTTTACCATCCTCTCCTCCTAAAAATACTACATTCATTTGGCATCCGAGACACAGCCCTCTCCTGGTTTGCATCATATCTTTCAAAACGCTCGTTTTCAGTTTCCTTTAACAACATATCTTGTGATCCTATGCCTCTCTCAGTTGGAGTACCGCAAGGCTCTGTCTTGGGCCCCTTGCTTTTCTCTCTTTATACATCCTGCCTTGGAAAACTTATAGCCTCCTTTGGATTCCAGTACCACCTATATGCTGATGATACCTAAATCTATCTTTCCTCTCCTGATATCTCTCCCTCTTTACTCAACCAGATTTCTGACTGCCTCTCTGCAATTTTCTCTTGGATGTCTTCACACTACCTCCAACTCAATCTGTCTAAAACTGAGCTGCTTCTTATCCCCCCCTCTTCGAGACATCCGACACCTGACATTTCTCTGATGGTTGGAGACTCTATTCTCAACACCTCACCCCAGGTCTGCTGCCTTGGGGTCACACTAGACTCAGAACTCACATTCAACCCACATATACAAACGCTTACCAAATCCTGCCGTTCACACCTACGCAACATTTCCAGAATTCGTCCCTTCCTTACTCAAAAAACTACAAAAATACTTATTCATTCCCTCATCCTGTCACGCATTGATTATTGCAATCTACTCCTAAATGGCCTTCCAAAACACTGCCTCTCCTCCCTCCAATCTATTATGAATGCTTCTGCTAGACTCATCCACCTAAGTCGACAATCTACATCAGCTGCTCCGCTCTGCCAGTCTCTACACTGGCTCCCCATACACTCCAGAATACAATTTAAAGTATTAGCCCTAACCTACAAAGCACTCAGCAGTCTAACTCCCAACTATATTTCCTCTCTCATCGTGAAATATTCCCCATCCCGTCCTCTTCGATCAACCTCTGACCTACGTCTCTACACTCCTGTTATCTCTACGTCCCACTCTCGCCTCCAAGACTTCGCACGTGCTGCTCCTGTCCTCTGGAACTCTCTACCCCGCTCCATTAGACTGTCTCCAACCTTGTATAGCTTCAGACGATCCTTAAAAACCCACCTATTCAGAGAGGCTTACCATCTCTCCTCCATCCCGCATCCGAACCAAACTAATACATGTACATAAACTGCCTGACTCACTTCTGCAAATACAACCAATGTAACAAGCTACCCCAACCTTATGTCTCTGCACCCTAAACCTATAGACTGTGAGCTCTCCGGAGCAGGGCCCTCTTCCTCCTGTGCTAGATTTGTTTAGTTTTGTTATGTTTTGTATTTTATCACAAATCTTTGTCATAGTATACCCCTATCATTGTACCCAGTGCTACGGAATTTGGCGGTGCTATACAAATAAATGATAATAATAATAATAAGACGCACTGGGTCGGATTACAAGTTGAGCATAAAATATCACTTCCACAAAAGCAATATTTGCGCTTAACTTAGTAATACCAGCGCATGAAAATGTGTGCTGGTATTACAAGTTAGTTGCAATGCGAATGCAACCTCTCTTTCGCATTGCACAGAAGCTTTTTGCTCACAAGAGAATGCTTCTATAGGCTCCAATGGGAGCCTTGTTCTCATGCCGTCAGACACGGCATAAGAACCAATGCAGCAAAGGGGGTAAGTCGCACAGCAATGGGCAGCAAATATAAATATATATGTATATGAATATATACATATGTACTTATGTGTTAATATGTGTATATACACATATTAACACATAAATATATATGTATTTAAGGAAAGCATATACATATATATTTACTGGGAACACACAGTCCCCATAAACCGCAATGTAAAGGCATTTTTTATTTTTTCACCCCACTCCCACCAACTTTAGCTCCAAAATACTGCCTAGTGCAGTTTAAAAATAAAATGCTCATCTGTTTTATTTGCAACAAGGTACTACACAATTATTTTAGGGGGCAGTTGGGGCACATTTTAAAAATTAATCATAAATCTGACCTCTCGTTAATTTTTTTATAGTTAATTGCTACCCCGACCTTATGGTAGCAATAACCAGCCACTTGTTTACTTGTTAAAATGCTGGTGCATGGAGTATATTTAGATATGGTTTACATGCACATACGCACAGGTACACTGTTTAAAATGCTGGGGCATGAAGTATATTTAGGTATGGTTCACATGCACACACACACAGTAAAAGCTCTCAATGAAAACAATGATAACTTTTCATAGAACCATTTTTGCTAATACAAGCATAGTGCAAAAGTTCTAAATTGATATGCACTGATTTCAGTTTTGGCTGGAATATCCCTTTAATCTTTTGCATATTATAATACAATTACAAGATATATTTTCTCTGTAATATATTGTAATTTTTAGAATATTGTTTTAATAGTACATGAACCTAGCATTGTTATTCACAATGTTTGCAGATCGCATTTTGTCTGTTACACTGACCAGTACTTCACCCCCCCCCTCCCAAAACAAAACATGTCACAGAACACCTGCAATATGTTTTTGAATAACAACAGTGTGTTTGCTATATAAACGTACAATGTAGCTCAGCCAATAGCACATGCAAACTCTGCTTATCAAGGGGTTACCTAATGAGTTTTATTTGTGCTTCACTGAGCAAAATGGTTACCCTAAGAAGGCTAAATGCTGCAAACCTCCCAGGCTTTTGTCCGGAGAGATGGCAGGCACTTTGCATCCCTTATAAAAGCAAGTAGGCCTTTCCAAGGCTTGACTAGAGTTGTGGATTTTAAGGGCGACCCTAGGTCATACAGAACTAATCAAGCGAAAACAATACCAAAATTTGCCCGGCAGTCACCAAGTATCTGAGGACTTTATCAAAAAGAATTAGGAATTGACAAACACACAGGCAGCAGCAGCAGAGGAGCAAATCTTTAAGGTGACATTGTATGGCTGGATTAAATTATTTATTCATTGTTAATTTATTTATTTATGTATGTGCAAATGTCCTGCAGGTGCTGGGGAGATTTGGAAAAGAGGCGGTTTTAGAACCATGGTTAAAATGTTGGTCCATTTAACTCATTCTTATCCTTAAAGCAATCAAAAACACTGGCATTTATAAAGCATGTGGAGGGGACGTGTTTTAGATGGACAGGGTACAGGACTGCTGTGAGTGAGGCCATTAAGGTCTTAGCTGTTTAGTGTCCAGTAAATTAGCAAATGAATACTTATGTCAATACAGGATTAATCCATGTGTACCCTAACAGATAGATAGGCAAGTGTCCGATCAAATAAGTTGTTAGTAATACTTGTGTTTCATTATATGGCAGGTGCATCCAAATTAAAGGGACAGTCAACTCCAGAATTTGTATTGCTTAAAAAGATAGATAATCCCATAATTACTCATTCCCCATGTTTTTTATAACCAACACGGTTATATTAATACACTCTTTACCTCTGTGATGACCTGTAGCTAAGCCTCTACAGACTGCCCCTTTATCTCAGTTCTTTTGACAGACATGCATTTTAGCCAATCAGTGCTGACTCTTAAATCACTCCATGGGATTGTGCACAATGTTATCTATATGACACACATGAACTAGCAGTGTCTAACTGTCAAAACTACCAAAATGCACTATATAAGATAAGATGAGATACGAGGCAGTTCAACGGCTTAGAAATTAGCATATTAACCTACCTAGGTTTAGCTTTCTACAAAGAATACCAAGGGAGCAAAGCAAATTTGAGATAAAAGTAAATTGGAAAGTTGTTTAAAATCATAAATGTTTAATTTTGATAAGACTGTACCTTTAAGTTAAAAAAAATGTCAAAAATATAACTGAGTTGTAAAATAACTGTGACATGTCAATGTCTATACCCTGAGACGCTAAAGAAGATACTCAAAAGGCTTTTCAAAGGGTAATTTGCTGGAGTACAGCACAATGTTATGGTAACAGAATATCAGTTTAGACAGCTATTAAAACATTGATTTTGTATAGAGATCTGTTACAATGGAGTGCTTAGTTGTCAAAATACATAATTAATAATTACTTTAATGTCTCTTTAAGATGCCCCTTATAGGAATAAAGCACAAAGTATACACAGCTTTTTAAATATCACAGACATTTGGAAAATTATTTAAATTGACAACTGTAATCAATATTAAAGGAGCAGATAAGTCAACATTAAACTTAAATGGAATGGATAGAGCTTGACATTTTAAACAATCTTCCAATTTGCTTCTATTATTCATTGTGCTTAGTTCTCTTGGTGTCCTTTGTTAAAGAGTAATCCTAGATGAGCTCAGGAGCATGCACGTGTCTAGTTATCTGGCGGCGGTGTTTGCAACATTGTTTATAGCAATATTATACATAGTTACAAACACTGCTGCCAGATCTAGTACAGGAGGAAGAGGGCCCTGCTCTGAAACTCTTACAGTCTATAGGTTGAGGGTGCAGAGGCATAAGGTGCAAGATTTATTTTGGGTAGGATGAAGAACAAGAGAAAAATGGTAAACCTCTCTTAAAAGGTCTGAAACTGTACAAGGTTTGAGGCATTCTGATGGAGCGGGGTACAGCTAATAAGAATGGAGAGACGTAAGTAAGAGGTTGATCAAAGAGGACGTGTCGGGGAGTACTTGGAGATGGAGAGAGGAAATATAGTTGGGCGGAACTACCATTGGTGCAGCAGATGCAGTTGCACCCGGACTCAAGTGCTGAGGGGGCCCAAATTATCCAGTCTATACACATATATGTGTGCAGAATGTGTAAAATCCCAATGCAAGGGAGCCTTTTATTAGTGCAGAATGCGCTAAGTTCTGTTAGCACCAGCTGCCCACATGTGACATTGTGCTAATGTTTAACAATGACATAATACAGGTGCTATCAGCAACAGCAGCACCAGGTGTGACATTGTGTTAGTGTGTGACAGTAATCAGTTGTTAACAGCAACAACTGTGCAAAATGTGATACTGTGCTATTGTGTGACATTATACATGTACATTTACAGCTGTCCATATGTGACATTGTACCAATGTGTGATAGTATATAGGTGCTTTAGAATATACCCTTTTAACCTTAAAGGGACATTATACACTCATTTTTTCTTTGCATAAATGTTTTGTAGATAATCTATTTATATAGCCCATAAAGTTTTTTTTTTAATTAATGTATAGTTTTGCTTATTTTTAAATAACATTGCTCTGATTTTCAGACTCCTAACCAAGCCCCAAAGTTTTATGTGAATACGCTCGACTACCTACTCCAGCTTGCTCCTGTTTGTGTAAAGGGTCTTTTCATATGCAAAAGAAGGGGGAGGGGGGGTGTCTTATTTACCACTTGCAGTGGGCTTTCCAGCTACCTTTTCAACAGAGCCAAAGTGACAGCTTCTAAGTAAGTTTTTAAACAGTTTTATACTGGATTTTTATATCAGTATCTGTGCATATTATTCTTTATAGTAGTGTCTATTACATGCAGTTATATGAAAATGAGTGTATACTGTCCCTTTAAGGGGAAGGTGGGAAAGAACTCGAGATGACAATCTCAGACCTAACTCCAGATAAACCTAAGTACTGGATAAGGTAGTGCCTAATGCCAATTATATTATGGTAGAAATAAAGAGAAAGGAGACAGGGACATTAATATGGCACACTTGGGGGGATTGTCATCTCAAAACATGATAGGTAGGTGATTGTCTAGTGTGATACTATGTAGTTAGTTTAAAACTTAACATTTATTATGAATTAGATAAAATATAATCAGTGGTGTGGACCATGCCACTTTATGTTAAAACACCTTAACATATACATAACGAAAAGAAATTCAAAATAAATTAAAGAGAAAATATATTTACAAGCACTGCTAACTCTCTGTATAAGGAGTAACCTCCTATTACTTGCACAATTAATTATTTAGTGCCAGGGTAAAGGTATCGTAATACTATTGTTTATATAAGTAACTGCAGCAAGCTTAGGTTGAGGTGTTTTTAGAAAGAGTACTATTGTAGACGATGCTTCTATGCCTTAAAATTAAATCAACTATTAGCACTTCTAACACTCTCCTATTCCCAAAGCAAGCTGTGTATTTAAACCATTATAGGTGCCCTAAAAGAGGGCCAACAATTATACCACAAGGAATTAATCTATAGATAGTATTATTTTATAACCGTTACCCCGTTTTTAATCAATACCCCATTAAACAAAACAGAGAGTGCAGTGCGAACGGCCTAACGCGCGTTTCGCATACGCTTTTTCAAAGGCTGACCCGATCACCTCCCGGGATTTCCTTTTGTAGGTCCTCAAACCAATCCTAGTCCATTATTTTGACAGACACGTCTAGTCGTCCAATCGCATTTGACTTTGTGCGATTGGTTCAGACAGAGGGTGTGTGCCGTTAGTCCAATAGTGTGCGGTTGGATACAAATGTGGGCGTAAGTACGCTCCCTGTCATATCGCTCCATCCCGGACTCCACTGGAAACGGCTCAAAGATATTATAGGAGATAGTAAACAAGCAGCACCAAATAATCCTCATAACAGTGTATCTAAATGTATATACCTGGATCGATCAGACTTATTGGGTTATATATGTAAGAATACGCCATAAATAAACTCTGCAGTCCCATAATCCTAAAATACGGATCAAGTAAGTTGCATTACTCGTTACCTGATTCTAAGAATTGTGAACATATAGGTTTAGGTGATTACCCTTACTATATATTTTTATGCAGGTTGGTGCAAGTAGATCCGTTATAATTTTATTGCTTATATGGAAAGACAGTATATGCTTTCCGTATATGGTTCTATTATATGAACAATAGATCTGAGTTTTTATTACTATAACTTCAATAATAAAGTTCCCAAGAGCTCAAAATTTGATACATATTTATATTCACATAATAGAAATTTTATACAGGTATATTGAATAAGATCCATAGTAATCTAGATTAGGGGTCTCTAGTTTTAATCTGGAGATAGATACATAGTAAGATTTAAGGGTTTACAATTCTTCAAATATTCATGCGGTTTTCCCATTATCAGGATACCATTTGAAATACATGGTTTTATCTATTTTAGACTTATTTCAAATCATATATTGGGTAAGGGGGATATACACAAAGATAGGTATGGCATCACATTTAGAGGATTTTACTCTAAGAATGCACTAAAAGTTAAAGTTTCATTGAGCCCCTTTGGACTCATGCTTTGCAGTCTAAAGATCCATTTCGTCTCTGCTTTAAGTAGTGCATTTTCAATATTTCCCCCTCTTATGCCTAATGAGACTATCTGGAAAATCCAACTTCGTAATTCTGGTTTACAGTCATGTTTTTCTAAAAAAAAACTACAAACTACACAATCACCTACCTATCATGTTTTGAGTATATAGGTGCTAACAGAAACTGCTACCCCTGAGTGACAGTATGCAGGTACTGAGAGCAACAGCTACCAACTATGATCTGGCCATGGGGACTTTGAAAGGGCTTCCTGAGGAATATATTGGAGGCATTCTGAGCTGGCAACCTCTCACCAACACCTGATCCAGATAGACATCTGATTTTTTTTTATTACTGTCTACCTCTTATCTATCTATCCTGTGTGGTTGTATATAAAATGCAGTCTTATGTCGATAACTCAGTTTGCTTAAAGGAACATTTAAAAAAAAATAGTATATGTCCACAATTAAGCTCTACAATGAACACATTTGTATAGAAAATAAATGTTTTTGTAACAGGGGGTGTTAATGACATGTATTATAAAAAATATAAAAAATTGTCATGTTACAACCTGACAAAAAATATATTAAAAAGGCCTAAAATATGGGGGTGGGGGCAGCTGAATTTTGAGTGCCTAGGGCAGCAAAAAACCTAAACACACCACTGGAGCAAAGGCAAAGCATTACCTCAGCACTGCTAAAGCTAATTGGCTATTGTTTTGTTTGTTTGTTTTTTACTTGCAGCTGGACATCAGCTGAGGTAAAACTGTTTACACAGCACTTACTCTGGTGAGCTGAAGAGATTTTGAGGTAAAATATCTTTCGTTTTACTTTTTACTTCTAATGCCAGCGCTAATTATGTTTGTGATTAGAAAACAAAACTAAATATAAATTATTTCTAAAAAGGAGACTGGGATTTAATGGCTAGTGTCTTTAGAACAGTCATTTTTTTAACTTATTATTTTTATTTAAAGCAGTTAGAAGACAAACAATATTCACGTGGTCTATATAGAACAAATGAAATTAACACAATAATAAAAAACGGCAACAAAACCTTCTGATGGCTGATAATGGGCACCCGTTAAGGGGCAAATTTGCCTGTTTACAGGTGCACATTAAATAACCAGCCATTTCAAGTGGCTGTTTAATGCTCGCGGGACCACTTTGCGCTAAGCGCAATTAACCAGAGATCAGACCTCTGGTTAATAAAAAAAAAAGTTTCCCCAAATGTCCCCCAAATAAAGTGGACAGTTTCTTTTAATAAAATAAAAATGTAAGCATTTTTATTTAAAAAAACAAAACTGCATAAAGCAGTTATAAGGGGTTAAAGTGAGGGGATGTGGGGTGTTAAACAAAAAAAAGGCAAGGCTTCCAGGCAATGCGAACGCGAGGTAGCATTCGCATTGAGCTTAACTTATAATACCAACGCACATTTGCATGCGCTATTACTGAGTGGAGCCCAAATATCTCGCTCACGAAAGTCCAATTTTGCACTTCACTCATAATCTAGGCCAATATAAGCCTATTCCTAGAGTCCTTCTGCCAAGTCATTACTAAATGTTTTTTTGGGGGGGAATTAAATTAAACAAAATTGTATAGTTGCATATAAACAAATGTGCAAAATCATCTATAGTCTTAAAAAACCTACATCTATAAGCTATTAACACTAAAACTAGACACTGAGGCCTATTTATCAAATGTCTGTCGGACCTGATCCGACAGTGCGGATCAGGTCCGACAGACCTCGCTGAATGCGGAGAGCAATACGCTCTCTGTATTCAGCATTGCACCAGCAGCTCTTGTGAGTTGCTGGTGCAACGCCACCCCCTGCAGACTCGCGGCCAATCGGCCTCCAGAAGGGGGGTGTCAATCAACCCGATCGTACTGAATTGTGGCGATCTCTGTCCGCCTCATCAGAGCAGGCGGACAGAGTTATGGAGGAGCAGTCTTTAGACCGCTTCTCCATAACTTGTGTTTCTGGCGAGTCTGAAGACTCGCCAGAAACACGGGTCCTCAAGCTCCATTCAGAGCTTGATAAATGGGCCTCACTGTACAGCTTTGATAATAAAGTTTTTAACATATTATACATTAATAATGGTTCATATAATATTGTAAATTATTACTGTTGAATTGGCTTGAGGTCTGAACTCTTAAAGATATATGGTAAACCAATAAACTTATGTTCTCTTTTAAAGTTCTTTGTAGCTCTTTTTACAACCTACCTATGCATATTATGCTAATTTTGTTATTGTTTGTAAAGACTTTTGTTGGAATCTTGTCATTTACTTATTTTCTGTAGTGCTGTTAAACAGACACCTTCATTAACCAATCACATTTTTAGAAACGTCTTCTAGCAATTCAAATTGCATAGAGGGCTGTGTTAGCAATAGCATGGGGCAAGGGATGAGCTCTCACATGCTGACCTTGGACAGATAACCTCAGTGGGGACTCCATTTAGGACATGACTCCGAGGGACAATGAACACAAGAGCTCAACATGAGTTATCTAGATCATTTCCTCAAATCTTTTCACTGAAAAATCCTGCTGTTTTTTTTTTTTAACAACATTTTTTTTTGATGAAGCAGAAACAGTAAATAGTGTTCAGAGATTTTTACTAATGTATTTTCAAATTCCCATTAGTACATTAATATATGTGCCTAGGATCGGTAACTAAAAGGCAAACTATAACTTATTTTGGTGATTTATAAAAAATATATACGGTAGATTACAAGTGGAGTGCTAAATATTGCTTTACATTTATATTTATGTGTTATATACTGCAAAGTAAAGGCACTTTTCAGTGCCGTTTTTTTTTAACACCCCAGTCCCACCAATTTTAGATCCCAAAATCTGCCTAGTTCAGTTGTATTTTATTATGAGGGCATTTGGGGCACTTTTAGAAAATTAATCAGAGGAGATCAGATCTCTAGTTAATTTTCTCAGCATTAATTGCCAACGCGAGCTTGCAAGCCACTTGTAATGGCTGGTTAATTATCACACAATAATTTAGCGCTTTATTTGTAATCTAGCCCATATAGGGCTAGATTACAAGTGGCTCGGTATATTGTGCAAAAACTCTGCTAAAGAAGCTTATTGCGCTAGTCGGGTGGCACTTGTATTACAATGTAAAAAAAAAAGTATTTTGCTCAAGCGGTAACCTGAATAGCGCAAAAATCTGAACATCAAATATCGCGGGCGCATTTACGTATTCCCCCATAGAAGTCAATGGAGAAAAAAAAGTGGAAAAAAGTAACACCCAAAGTCTCGTGCAAACACGATCACATTTTCGTAATTGCACTAACCCAACATTAAAATATGAATATTTCCTATTCCATTGTTCTTAACATAACGGCATATGTTCTATTTATTCATACAAAAATATTTCCACATATATCTGATGTTGTTTAATTTGTTGTGTACTTTGTAATGTATTTTTGAGGTGTTTTGTGACACTGTTTACTTTCACTAAGCAGTTAACCAGAGCTCTCGGGACACGGTAATCATTCTAGCGTAAATCGCAATTGTGCTTAAGCGATCATGTTTACTTTCAACTCGTTATACAAGTGGTAAGCCAGATAAGCACAAACATCTGCGCTAAACTCTGTATCACTCGTGCGCAAACCTTTGCGCTCCACTCGTAATCTGGCCCATTGTGTTTTTCTATTAGAAAAATAAATGCTTTGCATATTTTCAGACAATCTTTCAGTTCGCAAGAAAAAACAGTAAGACCTTATCAGTATGAATTTCACAGCGTTATTCAAACCTGCTGGGTAGTTTTGTGATTTCTATAGTATGCGTTAAATACTTTCTTCCTGCGTAATTTGAATTGAATTTTTATTTTTCAGTAAAATATAATTTTTGCAAAACAGTTTAATTGCGGTTTAAGGGGCATATTTATCAAGCTCCATATGAAAAACACATATTTATCAAGCTCCGTATGAAAAACACAAGTTATGAAGCAGCGGTCTAAAGAGGAGGCGGACAGAACTCGCAAGAAATCAACCTGATCTAATACGATCGGGTTGCTTGACACCCCCTGCTAGCGGCCAATTGGCCGCGAATCTGCAGGAGGCGGCATTCCACCAGCAGTTCACAAGAACTGCTGGTGCAATGATAAATGCTGACAGCATACATTGTCGGCATTTATCGATGTGAGGCGGACATGATACGCAATATCGGATCATGTCCGTCCGCACCTTGTTAAATAGGCCCCTAAATGTTTTTAACAAACAATTATTTACTGTATCTTTTTACTTCAACTTATTTTTTAGTTTCATGCAAATTTAAAATTATGATTCTTATGTGCCCTATTGTAATGTATGCAACTCTACTTCAGATACTGAAATGCAAGGAACACCCCTTTGTCAGGAACACTCTTCTCAATGTAAAAATCTGCCTTTACAGAATTCAACCAACAGCATCACATCTCATCTACTGAGAATCTTGCAAGCCCACAGACCTTTAGATAATTGGGCCCAAAGATAGAGACCATAATAAAACAATTGTGTGATGTATATTTAATTATGGCATATTATAGGTAATTTTGATGTTTAGCTGCTTAATGTGGTAGAGTTGAATGCAGTAATATAGCAGTTAGGCCAGTGTTTTTCAACCAGTGTGCCGTGGCACACTAGTGTGCCGTGAGAGATCCTCAGGTGTGCCACGGCAGACTGACAACAGTGTGACAAATTTTTTAAACTTTGCTTATTTTTTACTCCCAGTGCAGGGGTAGCTTGTAGGAGGCATGGCATAACAGCACAATACATACAGTATGTGTGTGTTTGTGTGTATGTGTATATATATATATATGCTGTATTAGGCTACAATGTGTGATTTTGTAAAATTTTGGGATGGTGGTGTGCCACAGGATTTTTTAATGTAAAAAAGTGTGCCACGGCAAAAAAAGGTTAAAAATCACTGAGTTAGGCAATGTTATAATTATAGGATAAATATATATACACTTTTAGTATATAGTGTATTATTTGTATTGCTCTATCTTTGTGTTTAAAGGGACAGTCTACTCCAAAATTGTTATTGTTTAAAAAGATAGATAATCCCTTTATTACCAATCCCTAGTTTTGCATAACCAATACGGTTATATTAATATACTTTTTACCTCTGTGATTACCTTGTATCTAAGCCTCTGCAGACTGCCCCCTTATTTCAGTTATTTTGACAGACTTACATTTTAGCCAATCAGTGCTGACTCATACATAACTCCATGGGAGTGAGCACAATGTCAGCTATATGGCACACATGAACTAGCGCTGTCTAGCTGTGAAAAATTGTCAAAATGCACTGAGATAAGCCACACATAATACATTTGCACTGCTCACAGATGCAGAATGTAATCCCACAAAAGGGGTGGGAAAATATCACTATGGTTTACTACTCAGGAGATGAAAAATTTACTAGTCTGCTCAATGTTAAAGATAGGAAAAAAATTAAATTTCAAAGTCATTCGCAGCAATTTCGAAGTCGTCTGGGACTAGTGGTCCACTGGAAATGTCAAGACCTATATAAATATATATGTGTGTGTATATATATATATATATCCCGTGACACATTCATATACACATTACACATATATACACACATTTATAGTTACATATATATGTATACTACCAATATATATATTCACACACACACACACATATATATATATATATATATATATATATATAGAGAGAGAGAGAGAGAGAGAGAGAGAGAGTGACACATTCATACACACACACAGACATATATATTCATATACACACACAGACATATATATTTACACATTTGTATACTAACATTTTTGAGATATATATATATATTTATATAAGCAGTAAAGATTGAACGGCACTCACTGGGTCTTAATATAGAATATATATGATATATATAGAAATATATATTATAGAAATATATTATTAAAATATTCTATATTAAGACCCAGTGAGTGCCGTTCAATCTTTGCTGCTTATATGACTACCTAACGAGCACCCTGGGCAATCTGCATTTGCATTTGTCTTTTGGAAACATGGAGTGCTTCACTAACTTTTTGATGCCTATATATATATATATATATATTCATATTTACACACATATACACAGACATATATAAAGATAGAGAAAGAATAAACATTACAAATACATACACTGTTAAATGAACATGCAAAAGGTAAGTAGGAAACAAAATCTATGAAGAACGAAGAGACATGTATATTATGCTTTGCTTAAGTATCTAGGGAGATACGAACTACAGGCTGAACACTGTGCAGACACATTAAGATAATTGTGCTTTTATTCTCATGCAAGGTAAAAAAATAGATGCAAACTTTACATTTAAAATGGCATTGTTCCTCCTTTAATCTGGCCACCATCCGAGTGGTGTTCTGGATATTAGAAAAAGAGAAGAATGGAAGAAATTGGCAGGGATTGAAGCCAGGGGATGAATGTGGAAATGTAGAATGGATGTTTCTTTTTTTTCTGCCTTTCAGCTGACTGTTGTTTCTGTCTGTTTTTGAAAACTGATCCAAGAGGACAAGGAAAGTCAGTATGGTGAGCTCTAAGGAAGACCCCTCTCTACAGCTGCAGCTCAGAGGATTAGAAGGCTTCATCCACAAGGCAACATTACACAAGTAGCCTTTGAACAAAAGTCATGGATACTATTAATGATATGGTAATCCTTAATCGAGCTACCTCCCAGTAGTGATTATACTGACATGGGAAGAATATCTAAGTCGTGGATGCAACCCACAAACAACACTGTTCTATTGTTCATTCCAAGCTTGAGTAGGACTAACTTCTAGCAGCATCTATAATGTCACCTTCCTCCTCTATGTATAGAATGAAACAAATCTGAATCTAAGTCTGGATTTGCTTCCTGTGAGTTCCCACACACATTTTGTGTCATTCTAAAAAATCACATCCCTGGCATCTTTAAGGATTCCTGCCTATCAGAAAGATGGACCACACAAAGGTTACTTCTGTAGGTCTGGACGAAGATGTTTCAATTGATTGACAAAGCAAGAGTCTGCTTATTTGACTTGCAAATTATTTTAAATCTTGATGTAAAATAAAAATTTTCTTTCTAAAACTGTACAAAATGCCTATATTTTGATTGTTGATTATGATTATTTGGACAGGAAGTCATTCAGCTGGACCTCAAACATTGACTATCAGTCACCAGAAACCTTGTGTCAACAAATGGCTCCTCTTCCCTTCCCTTTTACAAAGAGCAAATAAAATAAATGAAAAGTGGTGTTTATATATGTACACAGATATTCTACTGCATGTGGTGATGACATGTTTGTTTTAGGGTTTATAGACAGAGAAAAAACACATTAGTTAAAAGCTTTGATAAATAATCATTAGTTACATGTAATCTTTGGGTAAGTCGTTCAGAATTTAAAAAAAACTTCCTCTGTATTGTTTTAACATTTTATTTGTACAGAGATTAATTTAAAAAAAGTTGTTACTCTAAATTGTTCCAGCAATCTCTTTTAAAAATTCATTAGAAAGCTCTTACTCTAAATTGTTCTTTACATTTCTAAATAAAGTTTATAAAAAAAAAAAACTTCCTCTGTATTTTAACATTTTTTAAATAAAGTTTATTAAAAAAAACTCCAGCTCTAAATTATTTCAACAAATTCTCAATAAAGTTTATTTTAAAAAAAAACAGATTGCTTATTACATTTGATGTACTTATTTTTCCAAATTGGTATTGATGTTTAATATGAACTATCACAGATCAAACCAATAAAAAAGAGTTTACAGATGTTTAAGGATTTGAAGGGCTAAATTGAGAGCTAAAACTTTTTTGTACATGGTTTATGTGTATGTGGGATCAGCAGTCTATTTCTCCATGTGATTCCATTGTCAAATAGAAAACTGCAAAATAAAACCCACAATACCTTGCTGCTGGACTAAATAGCACAGGTATTAAACACACTCAATGTTGTTAGGAGGCAAAACATATAAAGAATATACAATCTTGACTTAAAATGACAAAAAAAACCCAATAGTTTTGCACTACATTTAGTAAAAGAACTGATATTAATATAAATACAAATATTATCTTACTTGCGCAGGTAATATATTAAGAGAATACTTCAGGAAAAACAATCAGTGTACCTTACATTCATGGGGCTCGTTTCCATTGAGCCGTAATTTGGTTTGCGTGAGGCCTTAAACCGATAAATATGCTGTCGGAAGAAATTTTGTTTATCGACTGCTTCCGAGGTGCGTTATAACTCAATATCAGCAGCTGGGGTCCGGCTGCTGAAAACATTTTCGTATTACATAGAAAGTATTAGAAGCCGTCAAGTGATAACTTATACTAGGTTTCCAATGAAAGCGCAAACCGTTAATACACTGTCGGAGGCTGTCGATACATGGAATCAAATTACACCCAGCTCAACTAGGTGTAAAAGAAGAAAAAGGCGCTTCTTGATACCTATTCCCCATTTATATTTTAACATTTTCAAATAATTCAAGTGTTTCAATGTAGAAAAAACTCAAATATGTAATATTTATTGTTGTCCTATATATAGTAATAGTTGCACTCATGCTCTTTTGGAAATATGAGCATGTATTTACATATAAAAATATATGTAAGCACATATCTACAAAATTCATACTAGACCTATGCCTAGGGGAGCAACACATATTACATATTTTAATAAAGTGGAAAATATAATTATATAAAAAAATAGTATTTGCTTATAGTTAAAAAATATGTATTATAAATAAGTGTATATTTGTTTTTGTTTTTCTTTAGAGGTGATCACAGTTAAGGAGCGCAGACGTTAAACGTAAATTTGATAGTGAAACAGGTTACCATAGCAACTAATTTATTTTCACAAAATCCGACATCAGATGGAAGCGTTAACACAACGTTAACTTACACCTACACGAAAAGAGCGACTACATGCAATCTACAAAATATTTAGACGGAAACCTGGTACTAAAATGGAGCCGTTAACCACCTATAGCTGTCGACCACTTCGGTAGCTTGCGGCTCCAGTTTTTACGGCTCAATGGAAGCAAGGCCAAAGTTTGTATAAGTAACAGGAGCACACTTAATAAAGATCCATATATCTGCATAGCTTTGTCTTTATAATTCTCTATTTTTTTAGAAACCCCACACCCCAAAAAAAAACTAAACCTTAAAACCAATAAACATAAGAAACTTCAAAAACTTTGCATCTAAGAATATTGAACAATAAGAATGATCAGAATTTCATTACATGAATGAAATATTATTATAACCTTCAAGTGTTAAAAAATAAATACATATTTTAAAATAAATACTTATTTACATTACAAACAGTAAAAAGAAAAAACATTGTCAGGGTTTACATTTCTGGTATTAATTTTTGGCAGGCCAACCAACAGCCATTAAAACAGCTGAAGACATAACTGCTTTTCAGCTTCTAATTAAATTAATGCAAACCAAAAACAGTAAATTTCATTCAGTTTACATTAAGCAAATTAACAACTTATGGCCTCCTCTACTAGCCATTAAAGGGACACTGAACCCAATTTTTTTTTAATGATTCAGATAGAGCATGCAATTTTAAGCAACTTTCTAATTTACTCCTATTATCAATTTTTCTTTGTTCTCTTGCTATCTTTATTTGAAAAAGAAGGCATCTAAGCTTTTTTTGGTTCAGTCTCTGGACAGCACTTTTTTATTGGTGGATGAATTTATCCACCAATCAGCAAGAACAACCCAGATTGTTCATCAAAAATCTGCCGGCATCTAAACATTCTTGCATTTCAAATTAAGATACCAAGAGAATGAAGAAAAATGTGATAATAGGAGTAAATTAGAAAGTTGCTTAAAATGTCATGGTCTATATGAATCACAAAAAAAAAAATTGGGTTTAGTGTCCCTTTAAGTAACAGAATGCCCGTTACATCTAGTATTACAAAATGTAAAAAACATGGAAAACACACACTTATTCAATCAAATCAAATGAATATATATATATATATATATATATATATATATATTCTTGGTTTTATTCCAGTAGTTTTTACATTAATATAATACAGAATATTAATAAATGTAAATGTCTATAGCCCTCTATTTGTATACCTTTATTTACATATATTGTGATCCTTAATTCAGACTAAATGGATAATCATATCTAATATGTTGTCGGTATTGATCAACGTTTTATAAATGGGAACCCAGTATATTTTTGGTAGGATGTACAGTATTTGCTACAATAATTTTAAAATCCACAGTCACATATAACAGTATATATTGAATCTCAATGTGTGGAATGCAAAATGTTCTTTTCTGAATTCTTCTTGATACATACCAATACATGTATTTATGTTTAGAATGAGAGAATTGTTACATATTCTCTAATTTATGTTGCTAGTTAGCTAATTTAAAAAATGATGAAGTTCAAAGTCACGATTTAGACCATTAGGGTACAAATATGTCTAAAGTATAGATCCACTTCATTTCCATTTGCCCCAAGTTGTGAAAGTGAAGGTAAATTTCAATGAATTAGTGCCCGGTTTTTAATAATCCTATTAAAAGCAAGGGCGCTTTAATTCATCAAAATTGACATTTCACTTGTTTTCTTCAAAAACGTACCTTTTAATCCTAACAGCCGCTGCAGCGCTTCCTCCGCCCGTCGCAAGCCCTCTTCGGGGTCCAAAAGGATGAATCCAGCTTCCTTCAATCACAACGTTGCCTCAGGCCATGATTCCCCCGGGGGCCATGATTGGAGGAAGACTGATTCATCATTTCTGACGTATGAAGAGGCTTCCGACGGCCGGGGGAATCGCTGGAGCGGCTGTCAGGATTTTTGAAGAAAACGAGTGAATTGTCAATTTTGATGAATTAAAGTGCCCTTGTTTTAAATAGGATTATTAAAAACCAGGCACTAATTCATCGAAATTGACCTTCACTGTAAGGCTATTTCCTCCTCTCCAATGTGGGATTGCTTTTCTTATTCCAATAAATTCCAAATGTGAGGGATCTCTATTGTGTGCTTTATCAAAGTGTACTGATACTGTGTGTTTGTTATAACCTGTCTTAATGTTGTAAATGTGTTCATTTAATCTGATTTTTAGGAATCTTGTTGTTCTTCCTATGTAAAATAGGTTCACGTGTTCACACTCCCACCTGCCTACAACTTCCCTTTTAATTGTCTATTACACTTTATACACTTCTTGCTATACAACTTTCTCTTCTCCTCTTCACATTTCTCTCTGTACTTCTCCCTGCTTTTATCTTAAAGGGACAGTTTACTCAAAAATTTTCTCCCCTTTAATTTGTTCCCAATGATCCACTTTACCTGCTGGAGTGTATTAAATTGTTTACAAGTAGCTCCTTTACCCTTATATTGGCATTTGAAATAGTTGATTTAGCATGTGGTATCCCCACCTATTCTGAAAGTTTGTGGCCGTGCGTACCAGCTATAGATAAGCTTTGTAAACACAGCCAGCAGAAGAAATTACACTCCCAGTCGGATATAGCAGAGATAAGGTAATAAAATGTTGATTTTCCATTGTTCTCTCAAAGTATTGGTGATTGTTTTAAGGACAGATATAAGATAAAGAAGCAGGATTATGTGCACAATGTGATAAAGTAATGAGATATAATTATACCTACAAGCTCAACCTATTTTATTAGGCTGTGGCTTCAAAACACAAAATCAGAGCTTTAATATACAGAAATAAACCTTAAAAAGCTAATTTTCATACATTTTTTACTCTGCAGTTGGTAAAAAAAGCAATTGTAAACACATTAAGGGAAAAACTATTTTACAGTATACTGTCCCTTTAACTTCACCTCTACCCAACTTTCGTGCAGGTCTTCTCCCTACCTCTACCAATTCCCTAGTCCACTACCTTGCATTTTTCTTATTACGTATCTCTCCTCTTTGCCTCATCACTTACAGCCTCACTACACCACTGTAATACTTCCCCTTTACCTAATGTTTGTAATCTGTTTGGAAACCTTACCATAGAGTTTGATTGTTTGTAATCTGTATACAAGTCTGAGGAGAGCTAGAATAATATTTATTGTGTGCAGCATAAGAAAAGAGCTTGCACATAGTTTTTATTTGTTTTGTTCTGTTTGTTTTTTAACCGCACTTTTGTTAATAAAAAAAAAACCTTGCTTGTATAATGGCAATAAACTTTAGATCTAGTTCACAGTGCTTAAGGGACAGCACCATAGTGCAAGAGACAGCAGCTTAGGTAATATCAAGAAAGAAATTGTTTAGGGCCCAGGAACATAGATCTGAAATATTATGTGAACATATGGCTGATAGCGGGGCTGTAGGACCAGGGGTCTGATTTGAGTTCTGAAGTGGGTATGTGGCTTAAAAAGGGGGCTGCAGGACCAGGGTTGTGTAATCTTAGATATAATGCATATGTGGCTTATACAAGGGCTGATGGACCAGGGGTCTAATAAAAGGTCTGATGTGGGCATGTGGCAGATAGAGGCACTGGCAAGCCAGAATTTGATCTGAGGTCTAATATATGTAAGTGGTTTTTAAAGAGGCTGCAGCACAAAAAGCTAATCTGAGGTATATTGAAGGCATATTGGCTGACAGAGGTGCTTCAGTGCCAGGAGTCTCATCTGAGGTCTTATGTAGGTATGTGATCTATGTGATCTGAGGAATAATGTAGGTACCTGGCTGACAGAGGTGCTTCAGTGCCAGGAGTCTCATCTGAGGTCTAATGTAGGTATGTGATCTATGTGATCTGAGGAATAATGTAGGTACCTGGCTGACAGAGGTGCTTCAGTGCCAGGAGTCTCATCTGAGGTCTAATGTAGGTATGTGATCTATGTGATCTGAGGAATAATGTAGGTACCTGGCTGACAGAGGTGCTTCAGTGCCAGGAGTCTCATCTGAGGTCTAATGTAGGTATGTGATCTATGTGATCTGAGGAATAATGTAGGCACCTGGCTGACAGAGGTGCTTCAGTGCCAGGAGTCTCATCTGAGGTCTAATGTAGGTATGTGATCTATGTGATCTGAGGAATAATGTAGGTACCTGGCTGACAGAGGTGCTTCAGTGCCAGGAGTCTCATCTGAGGTCTAATGTAGGTATGTGATCTATGTGATCTGAGGAATAATGTAGGTACCTGGCTGACAGAGGTGCTTCAGTGCCAGGAGTCTCATCTGAGGTCTAATGTAGGTATGTGATCTATGTGATCTGAGGAATAATGTAGGTACCTGGCTGACAGAGGTGCTTCAGTGCCAGGAGTCTCATCTGAGGTCTAATGTAGGTATGTGATCTATGTGATCTGAGGAATAATGTAGGTACCTGGCTGATAGAGGTGCTTCAGTGCCAGGAGTCTCATCTGAGGTCTAATGTAGGTATGTGATCTATGTGATCTGAGGAATAATGTAGGTACCTGGCTGACAGAGGTGCTTCAGTGCCAGGAGTCTCATCTGAGGTCTAATGTAGGTATGTGATCTATGTGATCTGAGGAATAATGTAG
Source organism: Bombina bombina (assembly GCF_027579735.1). Lineage (NCBI taxonomy): Eukaryota > Metazoa > Chordata > Amphibia > Anura > Bombinatoridae > Bombina > Bombina bombina. The sequence continues at coordinate 1,185,205,550 of NC_069500.1, forward strand.
GTACCTGGCTGACAGAGGTGCTTCAGTGCCAGGAGTCTCATCTGAGGTCTAATGTAGGTATGTGATCTATGTGATCTGAGGAATAATGTAGGTACCTGGCTGATAGAGGTGCTTCAGTGCCAGGAGTCTCATCTGAAGTCTATTGTAGGTATGTGATCTATGTGATCTGAGGAATAATGTAGGTACCTGGCTGACAGAGGTGCTTCAGTGCCAGGAGTCTCATCTGAGGTCTAATGTAGGTATGTGATCTATGTGATCTGAGGAATAATGTAGGTACCTGGCTGACAGAGGTGCTTCAGTGCCAGGAGTCTCATCTGAGGTCTAATGTAGGTATGTGATCTATGTGATCTGAGGAATAATGTAGGTACCTGGCTGACAGAGGTGCTTCAGTGCCAGGAGTCTCATCTGAGGTCTAATGTAGGTATGTGATCTATGTGATCTGAGGAATAATGTAGGTACCTGGCTGATAGAGGTGCTTCAGTGCCAGGAGTCTCATCTGAAGTCTAATGTAGGTATGTGATCTATGTGATCTGAGGAATAATGTAGGTACCTGGCTGACAGAGGGGATTCAGTGCCAGGAGTCTCATCTGAAGTCTAATGTAGGTATGTGATCTATGTGATCTGAGGAATAATGTAGGTACCTGGCTGACAGAGGTGCTTCAGTGCCAGGAGTCTCATCTGAGGTCTAATGTAGGTATGTGATCTATGTGATCTGAGGAATAATGTAGGCACCTGGCTGACAGAGGTGCTTCAGTGCCAGGAGTCTCATCTGAGGTCTAATGTAGGTATGTGATCTATGTGATCTGAGGAATAATGTAGGCACCTGGCTGATAGAGGTGCTTCAGTGCCAGGAGTCTCATCTGAGGTCTAATGTAGGTATGTGATCTATGTGATCTGAGGAATAATGTAGGTACCTGGCTGACAGAGGTGCTTCAGTGCCAGGAGTCACATCTGAGGTCTAATGTAGGTATGTGATCTATGTGATCTGAGGAATAATGTAGGTACCTAGCTGACAGAGGGGCTGTTGAGTCAATGGGTCTGGTCTGAGGTCTAATGCAGACATATAGCAGATAGAGATGTTACAGTCATGTGGCTGACAGAGGGGCTGTTGAGTCAATGGGTCTGGTCTGAGGTCTAATGCAGACATATAGCAGATAGAGATGTTACAGTCATGTGGCTGACAGAGGGGCTGTTGAGTCAATGGGTCTGGTCTGAGGTCTAATGCAGACATATAGCAGATAGAGATGTTACAGTCATGTGGCTGACAGAGGGGCTGTTGAGTCAATGGGTCTGGTCTGAGGTCTAATGCAGACATATAGCAGATAGAGATGTTACAGTCATGTGGCTGACAGAGGGGCTGCAGTCCCAGGAGTCTCATCTGAAGTATAAAGTGGGTATGTGATCTGAGGACTAATGTAGGCTTGTGACTGACAGAGGGGCTGTAGGGATATCATCTGATATGAGGTCTGATAATAGCAATGTTTTTTGCCCTAAAATAAATTAAGCTTCTCGTTATATTGTATATTATTAATTATGCATTTTTTATCCTCTGTGGTTAGAGCAATGGATTTTGTCCTAATTTTGATTTTAATCTTACATTTTGACCAATAAAGAATTCAGTAGCTCTAATATATGTAGAGCTTCTATATATAGCTTGATATTTTTTCTGTGTATTACAGATTCTTGCCTTGGCATATACAGACAGCAGCGGACTCATTCAGAGAACTTGTTACACTTCACATTTATAGTAGTCTTCCGTGAATGCTGATGTTGGGCTAGATTGCAAGTGGTGTGCTAATGTTAGTGGGAGATATTGAAACATCGCGCCTGCATTAACTAGTGCTCATATTACAAGTTGAAAGTAAATGCCCATGCACAAGCGCAATCACATTTTATGCTTGTTGGGTTAGTGTGACTGAAGACCTCGCATAAAGGATAAGGAGTTAAAAAAGTTGCACCAAACACAACATATATATATATATATATATATATATATATATACATACATACATACACACACATACATGCATATAAATGTTCAAATATATGTGTATATATATATATATATATATATATATATATATATATATATATATACATACATACAGTATCCCACAAAAGTGAGTACACCCCTCACATTTTTGTAAATATTTTATTATATCTTTTCATATGACAAAACTTAAGAAATGACACTTTGCTACAATGTAAAGTAGTGAGTGTATAGCCTGTATAACAGTGTAAATTTGCTGTCCCCTCAAAATAACTCAACACACAGCCATTAATGTCTAAACCATTGGCAACAAAAGTGAGTACACCCCTAAGTGGAAATGTCCAAATTTGGCACAATTAGCTATTTTCCCTCCCCAGGGTCATGTGACTCGTTAGTATTACAAGATCTCAGGTGTGAATGGGGAGCAGGTGTGTCACTGGAAGTTCAACATGGCACCTCATGGCAAAGAACTCTCGGAGGATCTGAAAAAAAGAAATGTTGCTCTACATAAAGATGGCCTAGGCTATAAGAAGATTGCCAAGACCCTGAAACTGAGCTGCAGAATGGTCGGCAGGACCATACAACGGTTTCACTCAGAACAGGCCCCGCCATGGCGACCAAAGAAGTTGAGTGCATATACTCAGCGTCATATCCAGAGGTTGTCTTTGGGAAATAGAAGTATGAGTGCTGACAGCATTGCTGCAGAGGTTGAAGGGGTGGGGGGTCAGCCTGTTAGTGCTCAGACCATACGCCGCACACTGCATCAAATTGGTCTGCATGGCTGTTGTCCCAGAAGGAAGCCTCTTCTAAAGATGATGCACAAGAAAGCTTGCAAACAGTTTGCTGAAGACAAGCAGACTAAGGACATGGATTACTGGAACCATGTCCTGTGGTCCGATGAGACTAAGGTAAACTTATTTGGTTCAGATGGTGTCAAGCGTGTGTGGCAGCAACCAGGTGAGGAGTACAAAGACAAGTGTGTCTTGCCTACAGTCAAACATGGTGGTGGGAGTGTCATGGTCTGGGCCTGCATGAGTGCTTCCGGCACTGGAGAGCTACAGTTCATTGAGGGAACCATGAATGCCAACATGTACTGTGACATACTGAAGCAGAGCAGTGTCCAAGTGTTGTCACATGGAAAGATATAATAAAATATTTACAAAAATGTGAGGGGTGTACTCACGTTTGTGGGATACTGTGTATATATATATATATATATATATATAAATACCCGTATATATGTATATAAGCGTATATACAAGCGTATATACATGTGTAAATATGTGTATATATATATTTATAGACATACATATATACACATATAAACACATATACATATACCGGCCACTTTATTAGGTACACCTTGCTGGTACCGGGTTGGATCCCCTTTTGCCTTCAGAACTGCCTCAATTCTTTGTGGCACAGATTTAACAAGGCGTAGGAAACATTCCTCAGACATTTTGGTCCATATTGACATGATAGCATCACGCAGTTGCTGCAGATTTGTCGGCTGCACATCCATTATGCGAATCTCCCGTTCCACCACATCCCAAAGGTGCTCTATTGGATTGAGATCTGGTGAATGTGGAAGCCATTGTAATAGAGGGAACTCATTGTCATGTTCAAGAATCCAGTTTGAGATGATTTGAGCTTTGTGACATGGTGCATTATCCTGCTGGAAGTAACCATTAGAAGATGGGTACACTGTAGTCATAAAGGGATGGACATGGTCAGCAACAATACTCAGGTAGGCTGTGGCATTTAAACAATTCTCAATTGGTGCTAAGGGACCCAAAGTGTGCCAAGAAAATATCCCCCACACCATTACACCACCACCAGCCTGAACTGTTGATACAAGGCAGGATGAATCCTTGCTTTCATGTTGTTTATGCCAAATTCTGACCCTACCATCTAAATGTCACAGCTGAAATTGACACTCATCAGACCAGGCAAAGTTTTTCCTATCTTCTATTGTCCAAGTTTTGTCTGTGTGAATTGTAGCCTCAGTTTCCTGTTCTTAGCTGACAGGAGTGGCACCCAGTATGGTCTTCTGCTGCTGTAGCCCATCTGCTTCAAGGTTTGATGTGTTGTGCATTCAGAGATGGTGTTCTGCATACTTTGGTTGTAACGAGTGGTTATTTGAGATATTGTTACCTTTCTATCATCTCAAACCAGTCTGCCCATTCTCCCATTTCCTCTGACATCAACAAGGCATTATCGTCCACACAACTGCCGCTCACTGGATATTTTCTCTTTTTTGGACCATTCTCTGTAAACCCTAGAAAAGGTTGTGCGTGAAAATCCCAGTAGATCAGAAGTTTCTGAAATACTCAGACCAGCCCGTCTGGCACCAACAGCCATGCAACGTACAAAGTCACTTAAATCCCCTTTCTTCCCCATTCTGATGTTCAGTTTTAAGTTCAGCAAGTCGTCTTCACCACGTCTAGATGCCTAAATGCATTGAGTTGCTGCCATGTGATTGTCTAGTGATTAGCAATTTGTGTTACCAAACAGTTGAACAGGTGTACCTAATAAAGTGGCTGGTGAGTATGTATATATATATATATATATATATATATATATATATATATATATATATATATATAATATATATATAAAAAATATATATATATACATAAATATATATATTTATTTATTTATATGTATACACATATATATACACACACTTTGAAGCCCTTTCCACTCTAATACCTGAAAACATGAAATATATTTCATTCAGTATTAATATTTAATAAGTAATAATGTATTTTTAAATATATATTCCTATATATCTGTATATATTTTTACCTGTATATATACACACATGTATATATAAAGGTATAAATATATATATTTTACAAAATAATATATATATATATATATATATATACATACACACACAGTATATACACACACATATATCGATTACCTCATATGTCATTGAGGTTATAAAGTGTGAGCAACTGATTGTGAAATAAAGCATCTGTGTATATTACTATACAGTGTTGCACTATTTTTGCTCATTTCTTTTTTACATGTCACACGCCCACCATTGGATCCCAGGACCGGACTCACCACGACCAACCGGCACTATTTTCCAATTGTGTTCCTGAGGGACTCTCCATACCAGAGGTGTAACTAGAAACCACAGGGCCCAGGTGCAAGAATCTAAGAAGCTGGGCTCTCACCCTTGGGGGCCCAGTCGTAATTGCGACCTCTGCACCCCCTGTAGTTTCGCCCCTGCTCCATACACTGTGCGGCTCTTACCTCATAGGATTGAAGTTAAGGAGTGTAAGTAAACTTCCATAGGGATCTGGATTATTCTTCCTATCCCTTAACTTTTTACAAATCTTTGCATTGTATTGCATTTGAACATTGCTGTATGATTATCATTCCAGTTTCTCACATATATTATCACACTATTTTTAGTATGTTTTTAATTGAAGTATTTTACTCTAACTGAATATTGTTTAGCATACTATTGTACTGCTCTATATCTGTACTGGACTAGATAGCATTGTTTAGCAGTTTTCAGTTCTGTTACAAAACTTTTATATGCATTTTTATTCTTTGATATTTTTATAATAAGATATCTATTTATTAGAATTCATTTGAATATTTGAATATTACATTCTTTATGGTTTTTTTAGTACAGATTGCACCTCTGGTTTACAACTCCCCTTTCTTCTAAATTTGTCTTTTATTGGGGAATAGGCATATAGGGTACCTATTTTCCCCAATAGGTAAACCTGGGCAGCGATCTGTCTTACTAGTGCTCTAGAATACCACAGCGCCAGTATCATATTTTTCTTGTATTTTTATATATATATATATTTAAAATAAAAAGAACATTTCCCTCTATGTGAAAAACATTGGAATGTAAAATATTAATAACTCTTGGTTAAACGTGATCGGGTTAGCGCGCAAGCAATAGGTGTTAGTTGAGGTTTTTTTTTAACTTTGCGGCGCACTTGAAATCTAGGAGGAAAAAAAACTTTAACACAGTCATGATATACAAAGTCCAGCGGCTAGCGCGCATCGGGTTCCGCGCACTCAATAATATTTTACTCAACTTGTAATACGCGTGCTATCCTGCGTGCATAAAAAGTTTACTTTCAGCGGTATTAGCGCTTAATCTAATGCGCTAATTAGCTCTGCACTTGTAATCTAGTTTATAGTGCGTGCATAAAAAGTTTACTTTCAGCGGTATTAGCGCTCAATCTAATGTGCTAATTAGCGCTCAACATGTAAGCTAGTCTATAGTATTTCGTATTTAAAGAGATACTAAAGCCAATTTTTTCTTTCTTTCATGATTCAGTTAGAGCACGCAATTTTAAGCAACTTTCTAATTTACTCCTATAATCAATGTTTCTTCGTTCTCTTAGTATCTTTATTTGAAAAAGCAGGAATGAAAGCTTCGGAGCCGGCTCATTTTTGGTTCAGAACCCTGGATAGTGCTTGCTGATTGACGGTTACATTTAGCCACCAATCAGCAAGCGCTACTCAGGTGCTGAACCTAAAATAGGCCAGCTCCTAAGCTTTCATTTCTGCTTTTCAAATAAAGATACCAAGAGAACACAGAAAAATTGATAATAGGAATAAATTAGAAAATTGCTTAAAATTGCATGTTCTGTCCGAATCATGAAAGAAAAAAATGGGTTTAGTATCCCTTTAAGGCTTAAAGATATATATTGTAAATATAAGTCAAATTAATACTGATTATGTCAAAAACACAACCCAAAAATATTTTTAAATCTTTAACATCAATGTAAAATGAATACTAATATGTATTTGCAAAATAAATATTTTATGAAATCATAAAAAATATGTTTATCCATCCTTGTTTATAAATTCTTTTAGACATTACCTTGAATCAAACATGGCCATAAAATGGGGGTATTTGACATTTCCATCTTCATCAAGGGGCATTCTGTCAAGTAGCTGCTCAAAGTCTTCATCAGTAATCTCCACACCAAACCTGAAACAGAAATTAGCACCAGTCAATCAAAGAGTTCACATCTGGGTCAGGGGTACCCACAATAACCCAAGCATATGGCTGCCATTAAGTCTTTGTCAATGATCGTCCCTTGCAATCAAGAGTGCCCACGTAAATATCAGAGGTTAATCAGGTTTTTCAGTGAAACAGCTTTGTCAGTGAAAGAATTTGTAGCCCGGGACGCCTTGCAAAGGGTCTGCCCCAAAGTTGGAATACCAGCATATTAAACCATGTCTGATTGTCTTCAATAAGACGGTATTCATTAGACTAAAACATTGCTATTGCTTAAACAAGTTAACCCTTCAAAAGGCTTTTCAATCACTCTGTTTAGCATGAAAAGAAATTAACAAAAAAACATGGATTTAAAAAAAAAATGAATTTGAACATTGGAAAAGCATTTCATAAAAGCTTTATTTTGCATAGGAATATTTCCATAATGGACGTAGCAAAATGTTTCCATCCCTGAAGCACAATTTAAGAATAATCCTTAAAACACAGGCATAAATCAGAATGACTTAAGATATAAGGATGAATAAGGCATTCATTCATTATCTGGAGACCCTGATCAACAGCTGACTTTTAGGGGAATTGAGTTATAAGGCTGGTGGGAATGGCAGAAAGTTTCTTTCCTTGTGGTAATGCTAAAGAATACTGTGGTATAAATGCAATGTATCTCATTCTGCAGTTTTTCATCACTTTGACAGATTTATGTAAATAAATAAGACCTTTGCGCAATATGTGAAAAAAGCTGCTTTCATTATTTCAGACATAAATCTTTCTCAGGACTAAATTGCCTGCTTTCTAAAATTTGTATAAATTAGTGTATAACTAGTGATATAAGCTTATTAGCATCTAAAAGAAAATGATTTTACTTCTTATAGAGTACACAGACCAAACAAACAGAACTGCACCGCAAAGTATGCAAATATTGTTAATACAATTATGGCAGAGTACATGGATGTCTATAAAGGTTATACACATTAACCCTTTCTTTAGATTATAACAATAAATACTTACAATAAGAGCTAAGTAAGATAATAGCCATTATAAAGTTTGTTGCTTGAACTTTGTATATATATATATATATATATATATATATATATATATATATATATATATATTTCATGTATTCATTAGGTTTGAGTAGATACATATCAAGTTATAATCTTGGATAATGGGCACTCAAATTCCAAAAATCATATTGTAATGATTTATATTGGTTTTTTTTTTTTACTACATAACATATGGTTTTAGTTCTAGGCAAATAAGTATTCGCAATGATTATAAATCATTTACAAGTATTATATAAGCAAGATAAAGGACAGAGTTACTGCAGAATGTATTTGTTTGTAAAACCAACAAGCTATGACTATTTTCCAATGTGAGTCCTAAAAGAATTTTCAGGAGAATAAAGAATTATTTTTCACATCATGTGCCCAAGTAGCATTTATTGTCATCTGAACAATCATTCATTTAACCTACTAATTCATATTATAGTCAACAGACCAGATTAACTATTCCTTATGCTAAATGTTAAAAGTATGGAACCATTGTCTCCCGTATGACATTTTGACCCCAACTCCTGGTAAGCAGTCTCAAAGCAAAACAACAGACAAGTCAACATAGTATAAAGCCATAAAAATAGTATAAAACCATTTGAAAATGCTTTGGAATGGTGTCTGATTATCTTTATATCCATTTAAATGGAGAGTAAACCTTACATATTACAATGTTGATGCCAAATCTGCCCCCAACTAAACTGTCACACAGGGTGACACCTTTCAGAGTTAAACACCATTTATTAAGGAAGTGGTGTTTAATTCCAAAATGTCACAATAAAGGTGATTATATTAACCCTTTGAGTGCTAAGCACTTTCCCACCTGGGTGCTAAGCTGATTTGAGGGTTTTTTTATTTTTTAAAATATATATATTTTTTACTTTTTTTTTTTAGATCCCAAAGACTTATACCTTTCCATCGGTGGGTCTTAGGGGTTTGTAGCTGCTTAGATGCCTGAGATGCAGGCTTTTAAGCAGCATGCCCCCTTTCCCTATACTTGTCATTGTGATTTTTCAATAAAGTTGCTCGGTGACGTCATCACGTCATTGCGTGTGATGTCACCACGCAAAACGTGAAGCCCCGGGGATGCCTGTCACTATACAGGCCCGATGCCCGAGGTAGGAGTGGGTGGGAGCCCCCAGATCTCCCTCAAGGTGGGAGAGTGCTAGCAACGGCTCAGAGCCGTTGTTAGCACTCAAGGGGTTAAAATCCAGAGAATGCCTGCCTGGCACTATACGCATTATACTGTAAAATTGAATAAAATGCATTTTAACTAACTCACGCCTAGATTTAGAGTTTGGCGTTATCTGTCAAAAGCAGCGTTAAGGGGTCCTAACGCTGCTTTTTACCGCCCGCTGGTATTTAGAGTCAGGCAGGAAATGGTCTACCGCTCACTTTCTTTCCGCGACTCGAGGCTACCGCAGATCCCCTTACGTCAATTGCGTATCCAATCTTTTCAATGGGATTTACCTAACGCCGGTATTACGAGTCTTGGAAGAAGTGAGCGGTAGAGCCTCTACCGACAAGACTCCTACCGTCAAAAAAAGTCAGTAGTTAAGAGCTTTATGGGCTAACGCGGGAACATAAAGCTCCTAACTACTGTGCTACAAAGTACACTAACACCCATAAACTACCTATGAACCCCTAAACCGAGCCCCCCCCACATTGCAAACCCTATAATAAATTTGTTTAACCCCTAATCTGCCACTCCGGAAACACCACTGCAACCTACATTATCCCTATGAACCCCTAATCTGCTGCCCCTAACATCGCCGACACCTATATTTATTACCCCCTAATCTGCACCCCCAAACGTCGCCGTCACCGATCTACACTTATTAACCCCTAATCTGCCGACCGGACATCGCCGCCACTATAATAAATGTATTAACCCCTAAACCGCCGTACTCCCGCCTCGCAAACACTATAATAAATTTTATTAACCCCTAATCTGCCCTCCCTAACATCGCTGCCACCTACCTACAAATGTTAACCCCTAATCTGCCGCACCCAACGTCGCAGCTACTATAATAAAGTTATTAACCCCTAAACCTAAGTCTAACCCTAACACCCCCTAACTTAAATATAATTTAAATTAATCTAAATAAATTTACTATAATTAAATAAATTATTCCTGTTTAAAACTAAATACTTACCTATAAAATAAACCCTAATATAGCTACAATATAACTAATAGTTACATTGTAGCTATTTTAGGATTTATATTTATTTTACAGGCAACTTTGTATTTATTTTAACTAGGTACAATAGCTATTAAATAGTTAATAACTATTTAATAGCTACCTAGTTAAAATAATTACAAAATTACCTGTAAAATAAATCCTAACCTAAGTTACAAATACACCTAACACTACACTATCAATAAATTAATTAAATAAATTACCTACAATTAGCTAAACTAAAATACAATTAATAAACTAATCTATAATACAACCCCCCCCCACTAAATTACAGAAAATAATTTTTTTTTTACAAGAAGTTTAAACTAATTACACCTAATCTAAGCTCCCTAATAAAATAAAAAAGCCCCCCAAAATAATAAAATGCCCTACCCTATTCTAAATTGCAAAGTAATCAGCTCTTTTACCAGCCCTTAAAAGGGCCTTTTGCAGGGCATTGCCCCAAAGTAATCAGCTCTTTTACCTGTAAAAAAAATACAACCCTGCCAACATTAAAACCCACCACCCACATACCCCTACTCTAAACCCGCCTTAAATAAACTTACCGCTAACCCCCTGAAGATCTCCCTACCTTGAGTCGTCTTCACCCAGCTGAGCCGAATTCTTCATCCAAGCGGAGCAACAAGAGGTCCTCCATCCAGTAGAAGTCTTCATCCAAGCGGGGCAAGAAGAGGTCCTCCATCCGGTAGAAGTCTTCATCCAAGCGGGGTCTTCTATCTTCATCCATCCGGAGCGGAGCGGAGCCATCTTCCATACAGCCGACGCAGAGCCATCCTCTTCAACCGACGGACTAACGACGAATGACGGTTCCTTTAAGGGACGTCATCCAAGATGGCGTCCCTCTAATTCCGATTGGCTGATAGGATTCTATCAGCCAATCGGAATTAAGGTAAGAAAAATCTGATTGGCTGATTCAATCAGCCAATCAGATTGAAGTTCAATCCAATTGGCTGATCCAATCAGCCAATCGGATTGACCTCGCATTCTATTGGCTGATCAGATTTTTCTTACCTTAATTTCCGATTGGCTGATAGAATCCTATCAGCCAATCGGATTGACCTTGCATTCTATTGGCTGATCGGAACAGCCAATAGAATGCGAGGTCAATCTGATTGGCTGATTGGATCAGATTTTTCTTACCTTAATTCCGATTGGCTGATAGAATCCTATTAGCCAATCGGAATTCGAGGGACGCCATCTTGGATGATGTCCCTTAAAGGAACCGTCATTTGTCGTTAGTCCGTCGGTTGAAGAGGATGGCTCCGCGCCAGCTGTATGGAAGATGGCTCCGCTCCGCTCTGGATGGATGAAGATAGAAGACCCTGCTTGGATGAAGACTGCTACCGGATGGAGGACCTCTTCTTGCCCCGCTTGGATGAAGACTTCTACCGGATGGACGACCTCTTGTTGCTCCGCTTAGATGAAGAATTCGGCTCGGCTGGGTGAAGACGACTCAAGATAGGGAGATCTTCAGGGGGTTAGTGTTAGGTTTATTTAAGGGGGGTTTGGGTGGGTTAGAGTAGGGGTATGTGGGTGGTGGGTTTTAATGTTGGGGGGGTGTATTTTTTTTACAGGTAAAAGAGCTGATTACTTTGGGGCAATGCCCCGCAAAAGGCCCTTTTAAGGGCTGGTAAAAGAGCTGATTACTTTGCAATTTAGAATAGGTTAGGGCATTTTATTATTTTGGGGGGCTTTTTTATTTTATTAGGGGGCTTAGATTATGTGTAATTAGTTTATACTTCTTGTAAAAAAAAATTATTTTCTGTAATTTAGTGGGTTTTTTTTTTGTATTATAGATTAGTTTATTTAATTGTATTTTAGTTTAGCTAATTGTAGGTAATTTCTTTAATTAATTTATTGATAGTGTCGTGTTAGGTGTATTTGTAACTTAGGTTAGGATTTATTTTACAGGTAATTTTGTAATTATTTTAACTAGGTAGCTATTAAATAGTTATTAACTATTTAATAGCTATTGTACCTAGTTAAAATAAATACAAAGTTGCCTGTAAAATAAATATAAATCCTAAAATAGCTATATTAGTGTTTATTTTATAAGTAAGTATTTAGTTTTAATTAGGAATAATTTATTTAATTATAGTAAATTTATTTAGATTATTTTAAATTATATTTAAGTTAGGGGGGGTGTTAGGGTTAGATTTAGGTTTAGGGGTTAATAACTTTATTATAGTAGCAGCGACGTTGGGGGCAGCAGATTAGTGGTTCATATTTATAGGTAGGTGGCGTCGATGTTAGGGAGGGCAGATTAGGGGTTAATAAAATGTATTATAGTGTTTGCGAGGTGGGAGTGTGACGGTTTAGGGGTTAATACATTTATTATAGTGGAGGTGAGGTCCGGTCGGCAGATTAGGGGTTAATAAGTATAGGTAGGTGGCAACGACGTTGGGGGGGGCAGATTAGGGGGTAATAAATATAATATAGGTGTCGGCGATGTTAGGGGCAGCAGATTAGGGGTTATTAGTATAATGTATATAGCGGGGGCGGCAGATTAGGGGTTAATAAGTGTAAGGTTAGGGGTGTTTAGACTCAGGGTTCATGTTAGGGTGTTAGGTGTAGACTTAGAGAGTGTTTCCCCAAAAGGAAACAATGGGGCTGTGTTAGGAGCTGAACGCTGCTTTTTTGCAGGTGTTAGGTTTTTTTTCAGCCAGCTCAGCCCCATTGTTTCCTATGGGGATATCGTGCACAAGCACGTTTTTCCAGTTTATCGCTACCGTAGGTAACGCTGGTATTGAGGGTTGAAGTGGAGCTAAATTATGCTCAACGCTCCCTTTTCTGAGGCTAACGCAGCCATTCAGACAACTCTAAACACCAGCGTTGTTTGTTTGTCTTTACCGACAAAACTCTAAATCTAGGCGTTAGATTATACATGTTTTAGATTATGGTGTGTTTTTTGAAACAAGATTATCAACTGGATGTTGATATCTCACAGAAGAAACTGGCTGTAACTTTTCCTGTTATCAATAGTGAGCTTTACACTCTGTAAAAAACGGATTTAAAAAAATTACAGGCTTTCAAAGATTGAGCTGCTGCAAATCGCGCCAAACTGTATGTTCTGATAGTACAGAACGTGTTTACTTGTAATAAATCAGTCTCACTGTAGTTTTATTATTCATTTACAAGTTTAACTATTGTTCACACATGTAAATTGTTGTTGTCATTCCACACTGTCTAAAGGTATTATTTACATTAAACCATTGCTGCACATGACGAGGCTGCTTTATAAAACGCCTCCTTGTGAGATTACCTTTAAACAGTGATTCAATCCCTTTAGAATATTTCAGTTGCACTTTTGATTTGCGATACAGATACTTTTACAACATAGCGATATAGGGCCAAATTACAAGTGTTGCGCTAAATAATTTGCTGTTGTATGTATGCTGTTGTATTTGTATATATATCTATATATATATCTATTTATCTATATATCTATATATATATATATATATATATGTGTGTGTGTGTATAAGTGTATACATGTGTTTTTATGTGCATATATGCATGTATGTGGGCACATACATATTAACACATATAAACACATAGATTTACAGATGTATATTCATATGTACGCATATATACAAATATATACACACATATAAATATATATATATACAGTATATGGAGAGAGAGAGAGATAAGAGAGAGGAGAGAGAGGAGAGAAAGAGAGAGAGATCTATATATACAAACAAAAACACATACATTGGAGTCCTTTCTACTCAAATACTTTGCCATGTACAATATCACTTTTAAAAAATGTAATATTAATATGATATACTTTTATTAAAAAGTGTATTTATGTGTGTAATACTTTATCTTAAAGGGACAGTCAAGTCCAAAAAAAACTTTCATGTTTCAAATAGGGCATGTAATTTTAAACAACTTTCCAATTTACTTTTATCACCAATTTTGCTTTGTTCTTTTGGTATTCTTAGTTGAAAGCTAGACCTAGGAAGGCTCATATGATAATTGCTAAGCCCTTGAAGGCCACCTCTAATCACATGCTTTTGTATTTGCTTTTCACAGCAGGGGAGAGCTAGTTCAAGTAAACCCTATAGATAACATTGTGAGCACGCCCGTGAATTGTGGCAGACACTGCACTAATTGGCTAAAATAAAAGTCAATAGATAATAAATAAAATGTCATGTGATCAGGGGGCTGTCAGAAGATGTTTAGATACAAGTTAATCACAGAGGTAAAAAGTGTATTATAAGTGTGTTGGTTATGCAAAACTGGGAAATGGGTAATAAAGGGATTATCTATCTTTTAAAACAACAAAAATTCTGGTGTTGACTGTCCCTTTAATGTGTTTTTTATGTATTTTGTGCAAGTTGTTTTTTTAACCCTTATAGTTAAAGTTAAGCAAAATATTCTAGCGCAGTTTCAGCTTTCGCTCAAGCACAAACTATAACTTTTAACTTGTACTACCGCTGTTGCAATATCCATTGAAAGTATAGGCTGCGCTCGAGCAAAGTCAGCCGCACTAAAGCTGCTCTGGTTAACACGCTTTACCATGAACTTGTAAAATCATAGTCACACACTAACGTGGATATTAGTTATAGTGCCCATGCTATCATTAGAGCGCCACTTGTAATCTGGCCCACAGTGTATTATGATAATTATTTGAACATCGGGACCTGAATGTTGCAAATTAAAACAGGAAAGTAAGTATTGTGGTATAACAGAAAATAGCTTTACTATAAATTCACCAGGGAGAAACGTCTGATAGGTGTAACTATATCACAAAACGAACAGATAAAGACAAGTGAGAAATACTGTAAAACTGTTAGATAAGAACTAAAAACACACTGCTCCCAAGAACTTACACAGTACAGGGCCTTGAACAAGCCCTATTGTATCGCCGCAGTTTTGTTATTTAAAACCAATCTGGTCACATACATATAAAGAACTATAGTAACTAATATGTGGAGTATAAGTACTATATAGGTACTATATCAAGCTTTTCCATGGTTGCTATAAAAACAGTGTAACCTTAGTCAGTAATAGTCTCCTTAACCTGCTATTGTGACACTGTGTCCTGTGAGCCCTAACTGACATATTAATTGTACACATCAACACTGTTATAATAATATAATAATACAGTTCCCAACTGTCAGAGGTCTCACCATGCGCAGGTTGACACATGACATTTGGGAATTATGTTTATTGATGTATCACATTTATTCTATGCACATAGTGTCAAAAGTTCTATTATCTGGATCATGGAGGACCAAGGTTGTGATGATGAACTGATTTGCTAAGATATTATTTATAGTCAGTCAAGGTTCAAGTACACAGGGGGTGCTGTGCTCCCCAATCATTCCAGTTATACCACCTCAAACCACATAGGTGCCAGCTGCCCTGAATATACTAGTAGTGCAGTGTTTATCCGTCCAGTGCCCTTTGTAGAGCAAAGATAGAGTAAAAGGTGGACAAAGGGGCTTTAAAAAAATAAAGGTAGGAACAGGTAGAAGATTAGGTCCACCAACTACATCTCTAATATACGTAGTCCTTTTTTCACCCCCAAATATTAATGGAACCATCCTTGCCCACCATTGTGGAAAATACTCTGTAGTAAGATCATGCCACAAGGGCAAAATGGTAGTTGAATAAGTACAATAAAATTATTGTTTTCTTAAATAACTAGCTGTAAAGCTCACATTATCTCTTTTCTAGTGTCCATCATAATAATAAATAATGTTCTTATGTCATACAAGGCAGATGCATAATTTATAGTAACTAAACCAGGTGTCACTGTGAGCTGGTGTCTGCACCTGAACTATGAATCCATTTGACACATTATGCAAAACCAGCCAGCAATGCTTAGAATAACTGATGCATCCTCAGAAAAACTTTAATTTTTCATGTCAATCCTCCGTCCATAAACAATGGGTGTTATGCATGAGAGCTAAAGACAAGTGACAAGACACTGAGACAATGGTAGGATTAAGAAACAATAGTGGGAAGAAAAAAAGCTAAAGTTGTGAGACACTGGACAAGAAGACAGCAGAGGAGCAGCGGGGGAAGAAGATGAAGGGAACGTTATACTGGGAAAGATTTCACTTTGCAAAGAGCTGGATTTGAGTAGAGAAAGCTCTAAGGAAATTATAATTCTGCATGGATTATTCTGGGTTATACATCTATCTGTCTCTCTGACTAGCTAAAAGCATTTATATGTATGTGACAGTCTGTTTGTGTATATATATATATATATATACATACTGTACATTATACACACTGTACATATTCTGTATAAACATGATTTAGATAAAAACAATATCAAATGCTCATAAAGTATTCCATATTTAGCATAAAGCATAAAATGAATGGCAAAATGACATAACAAATTACTTCTAAAAGCTTTACACTTTGTGCTGTAAACTGTTGCCAATCACATTTGAAACAAACATTAAAAGCCAGATTATGAGTGGAGCGCTATTTAGCGTTCTCGCGCATGCGGTAACTGCACTAGAGGTAAACTTTTTGTGTGCATAGGGTGTTGTGTTCGTATTACAAGTTGAAAGTAAAAAAATGTATGTCTCACGCGCTAACCCAATGTGCACAACAAGACGAAGTAAGGTTATTGTGTGCGATATTCTATTCCCCCATAAAAGTCAACGGAGAAAACAAAGTGGGAAAAAAACCAACACCCCACTCACATGCTAACCAGAATGCATATTCTCAAGTGCGCTAACCTGACATTAAAATATGAATAATTCCTATTCCAATGAATAGAAGTTAATTTAAAAATGAATTGAATTTAAAAATGACATGCTCTATCTGAATCATGAAAGTTTAATTTAATCTTTCATCTCCCTTTAAGCAATCAGTTTGGCTAAATTATACTACAAATATTTTATGCGCTTGTCTTTTGGGAGTTGATCTGAGTGGGCGGAGCTATTCAAATGGTAAATGAGCGTGGCTCTGCTGAAAAGTGTCCTTGCAATTTATTTTCAAATGTTGACATTTATGGCATACATATATATCATCCAATTGTGTCCTACTTAGCATGAAGTGTGTGCAACTTTTTCTGTGTATATAACCCCTTTGAGGGAAAATGTGTTTGTAAATAAAATACTCAAATTAAAGGGAGAATGTTCTTTTAACAATCTGATATCCAAAATATGCTCTTGAGAGTATACAGAGGTTTTCACTAAGCACATAGCGCTCTTATAGATAAACTGGAATATATCTTATATCTTATAAACCTATGTATATATAATTTTCATGCTAGCTAGTGTTTTTTTAATTATGTATAATGTTACTAATGCAAATGCTTGTTAAATATTAGCATATTATAAAATCTTGTAAACACATGTAAGCTTTTGACTACATTGTGTACAACTAGATTTTCAAGATTAGGGGCCAATTTATCATTTGTCGGTCAGACATGATTCACTGTAGCGGATCAAGTCTGCCCGACATCGATAAATGCCGATAGCATACGTTGTCTGCATTTATCATTGCACAAGCATTTCTCGTGAAATTGGCCGCTAGCAGGGGGTGTCAATCAACCCGATCATATCTGATAGGGCTGATTGCTGTCCGCTGCCTCAGAGGTAGAAATAGTGATGATGGCAGCACACCAAATATATTCCAATGTCAAAAATGTATTATATCATCTCCTTCAGACAGAAAACACAACAACTTTTCGGGTGTTACCCCTTAATCATGTTGTACAAACATTACAATGAAAGCTCACCTTAAATACCCTAAATCCCTCCCACACAAATTAATACACCTGTGTTGGAGACACAAAGCTATGCACATTTGCCCTCTAGTGGTCAATTAAAAAACTAGTATTTATACATATAAACCCCTTTACCTCTATTTATCAAGGTCTGTCGGACCTTATCTGACAGTGCGGATCAGGTCCGACAGACTTCGCTGAATACGGCGAGCAATACGTACTCGATCGGGTTGATTTCCGGCGATGTCTGTCCGCCTGCTCAGAGCAGGCGGACAGGTTATGGAGCAGCGGTCTTTGTAACACTGGGCATCAAGCTGCATTCGGATCTTGATAAATATGCCCCATAGTGTAAGAGCGAATGCATACATATATCTATTTACAATATTACATCAAATTACTTCTCATATCATTAAGTGTATTACTTAACTGCATCATATATAAAAAATATCCTTCTAAGACATATAATATAGAATATATATATATTCTTCACAGATAAATGGATAAATCAAAATCCTTGCTCACCCCTACCTGATTTAATGCTTCTAATCTATAGATCCAAAATAGTTCACGTTGTCTCAACATCTTTTCTCTGTTACCATCCCTCCTGGGAGTTTGTATATGATCAATAATTTGAAATCTCAACTGTGAAACATTATGGTTAGCATTTACAAAGTGTTCAGCTACCGCGGATTTTAAAGTTTTAGTTCTTATATTGGACTTGTGTTCAATTATCCTATCCAGTATCTGACGGGTGGATTCCCCCACATAAAGCCGGGCACAAGGACATTTAAGTAAATAAATAGCATGGGTAGTATTACAGGTATAATATTTCTGTCCTGTTCTAGGATGCGTAAAGGTTGACCATTTTATCATGCTGTTGCAGTTAGAGCAATTAAGACACGGGAAGCAGCCCATGTTTTTCTTACCAATAAATGTTTGTTTAGAAACTTTCTTTGATCCAATATCTGCTCTGATAAGTGAATCTTTCAAACTTTTTGCCCTTCTATAGGTTAGCATAGGGGACATTCGAAATTATTTTATTCCAGGGTTGCAGACTTGTAACGTCTGCCAATGCTTATTATGCTTATTATTGTTTTTCCCTACTAAGATTATGGTAGTCATCCACAAAAATCATTCGATCATTTTTAGATTTCTTAGATTGTTTTTTAACAATAATTGTTGTCATAATGGTAGAGATGTCTTTCTGGATTGTCTCAGAGTCATACCCTCTCTCCACAAAAGATTGGGCCATTTCTTGCATTCTTTTTAAATCCATATTGTCACCTGACACAATGCGTCTGACCGGCATAAGCTGGCTTTTAGGCAACGATCGTTTGAGTTGGGGAGGGTGGGCACTCTGATTGTGTAGAAGATTGTTTCTATCTGTGCTCTTTTTGTACAAATCGATTACTATTATCTTCCTGCTCTTCAAAGTTATTCATAAAAAGGTTGGCATATGTTGGGGCGACATTGGATCCCATTGCTGTACCCTGTAGCTGTATATAATACTGATCCTGGAACAAGAAATAATTACATCTCAAGATAATGTCAAGTAGTTGTAAAATAAACACAATCTGTCTATTATTGTACAAATTAGATTGTATCAGAATTTTCTCAATCGATCCTAGCCCACTAGAATGGGTAATCGAAGTATACAGACTAGATACGTCTAAGCTGAAGAGAATACTTTTACTTAAAGGTACAGCCACATTATCAAATTTTCTTAAGAAATCAGCAGTGTCTTGTAAAAAAGAGGCTGACTCCAAAATCACGTACCTTTTTAAGTGTCTTCCAATTAGAGTGCCAGGATACCTATTTCACAAATTTCAAAGTGAGTTTACAAAATATATTTGGCAACATAAGTCTCCCAGAGTAGCCCACAAAATTCTACAGAGCCCCCTACATCGTGGAGGAATAGCCTCCCCCTCCATTTCTCGCTATTATGAGGGGGCAATGCTAACACATATCACACAGTGGGGAGCACTAAAATCTCCCAGAAAATGGAAAGTTATAGAACAGGCCTCACTATTACACCATACATACCTACCTGACTTAAAGGGACAGTATACTGTAAAAAAGTTTTTCCCTTAATGTGTTTACAATTGCTTTTTTTACCAACTGCAGAATAAAAAATGTATGAAAATTAGCTTTTTAAGGTTTATTTCTGTATATTAAAGCTCTGGTTTTGTGTTTTGAAGCCACAGCCTTATAAAATAGGTTGAGCTTGTAGGTATAATCAGATCTCATTACTGTATCACATTGTGCACATATACCTGCTTCTTTTTCTTATATCTGTCCTTAAAACAATCACCAATACTTTGAGAGAACAATGGAAAATCAACATTTTATTACCTTATCTCTGCTTTATCACACTGAGAGTGTAATTTCTTCTGCTGGCTGTGATTACAAAGCTTATCTATAGCTGGTACGCGCGGCCACAAACTTTCAGAATAGGTGGGGATACCACATGCTAAATTAACAATTTCAAATGCCAATATAAGGGTAAAGGAGCTACTTGTAAACAATTTAATACACTCCAGCAGGTAAAGTGGATAATTGGGAACAAATTAAAGGGGAGAACATTTTTGAGTAAACTGTCCCTTTAATCTGGATACCCCCCACTCTCGCCGAACCCTGAACATTACTAACCCTATAATGAATGCCTCACGATGTGGGACAGGATTAGGCATTACCCCCATATTGCCCCACACCCCTCACCAGTCACTTCTCTAACTGGCCTGGTCTTGGGTCTACCTGACTCCCACCCACAGAGATGGGCACAACTAGGCGTGCACGTAGTCTTAGACCTTTGGTCTCCCTCCTCGACTCTGCGCTTCCATACCCTAGATGAACTAAAGTCAAATTCTCTACTGCCCTTATACATGACAATCGAGTATACTAGACTGAGGAGCTTCCTGACCAGTTGGGGTTTCAAACCTGAATCATCTAGCCCCCACGCATTGTGGGAAACCACTTGGCAGCAGGGCAATAGACTACTTAGACCTCTGTCTCTACACTACTTTCTAATAGGAAACACAGACAGTGAAAATAAACTGCCTCATTTACTTAAATGGGAATTATATCTAAACACCACAATCTCCCTGCAAATATGGCAACATACTGTTACCCTCACCAGAAAGGCCTTACATTGTGTTACGCTGTTTGAAATGTATTATAAGCTGTTGACACACTGGTACTATATTCCCACAAGACTTAATAAAATGTACGGATCTACTTCACCACTGTGTTGGCGTAACTGCGGGAAGATAGGGGACACTATGCACATATGGTGGGACTGCCCTAAACTAACTCCCCTTTGGAATACCTGTTTCCGGACACTAGCTGGTTTAGATATAACATTCCCCAAATCCCCTTCCACTGCTCTTCTCCACATTGGCATTCACGCCTTACCTAAACATCAGGCATATTTATGTGTATACCTTTTTTTTTAATGGCAACCAAAGTGGCAATAGCTAAGTCCTGGAAAAGTACGACTTCTCCAAGTTGGCCCATGATACTAAACTTAATGGCGTACATCTACACAATGGAAAAAAGTGTATTCTACACCTTAAACAAATCAGATTTATTTGAACTCACCTGGGCAGACTGGGGTACACGTTTTGACACTACCTGGTCACCTAATGTCATGACTAAACCATGACGTCAACTTTGGACCGGCCTCAAACACCTCTACTATGGCTAACTTCCCATTCCTCTCCCCCTTCCCATTTCATCCCTTCTCCCTTCCCATCTCTCCCTACCTATACCAAAATGTCTTAAGATGTTACCATTGTGTATGACATGTGTACATATGGGTGATATTCGTTTATCATCTATATTGTTTATATACTTGAGTTGCAGGGGCCTGTGCACCCCATATGTTTTTGTTCATACTGATCTTTGTATTCGATTGCTACTTTTGCATCAATAAAAGTTTTTGAAACTCAAAAAAAAAAAAAAAAGTCTGACTCTATCACAAATTTCCTCATTACCTGATCTAGATAACTTGAAATATTAGATAATACAGAACTTGCGCCAGCCCTAATTGGGCGACCGGGTGGTTCATAAATATTTTTGTGCACTTTTGGCAACGTATACAGGCTGACTCTATCACAAATTTCCTCAGTACCTGGTCTAGATAAATTGAAATATTCGATAATACAGAACTTGCACCAGCCCTAATTGGGCGACCGGATGGTTCATAAATATTTTTGTGCACTTTTGGCAACGTATACAGGACCGGTGTTCTAGGTTCCTTACATATTAGAAATTGCTCAGTTTTAATATCTATAATACCATCTTTCACAGCATCTTTTATACATTTATTAATTTCTCTTTGTATATCATATAATGGAACGGTAGATCCATCCTTGTCGGATGATTTTAATATACCCTCTTTTTTATTTTGGATAGATTCTAATGCATGTGCATCATTCTTATCAAAATTGGTTTTATGTTTAAACCAAATTTTCTTTTTTCAACTTTAGATTTTAATACTTTAATATCATGGTGTACCAAGGTTGCAAATGTATCAATGCTATTGTCATAGATTGAGGTAATAAAGGTACTCTTATTTCTTAAACCCATTCTCTGTATACACAAATCTATGTGTACAGGCATCTGCATTCTTAAAAACAGACATATTATCCCTGGAA
Organism: Bombina bombina; assembly: GCF_027579735.1. NCBI lineage: Eukaryota > Metazoa > Chordata > Amphibia > Anura > Bombinatoridae > Bombina > Bombina bombina. The sequence continues at coordinate 1,185,228,152 of NC_069500.1, forward strand.
AAAAAGAACTTCAGTTTAAGACCTCTAATTAACTTAAATAGATCAATTTGTAATTGAAAAAAATTGCATTGACTAACTGGATAATATGACAGTCCCTTATTCAATAAATTCAATTCAGGCATAGTTAGTTTACTATCAGAAATATTAATGACCAAAGTCTTTTCTAACGGAACAGTCTCACCACGTGTAGTAGGCAAACAGAGGTGGCAGACGAGTTAAGGAGCTGCTTCTTAACTTATGTTTCCAGTGAGCCTGAAAGCTAGTGTGGAAACTGCTGCATTCCCAGCATAATAAATCGGCCTGTAGATGTTTTGTATACATTTGAGGGTCCCCTGGTCAGCTTGTTATACAACTGATCTGATTCATTACCAATTGTTAATCATCTTTAAATTACCTCTAAATAAATCCTTATTTGTTTTATAATAGTGTGTTATTCTGTTATTTATTTATTATCGGTTATTTGTAGAGCTCCAACAGATTCCGCAGCGGGATAAACAAAGGGGGAGTACAACAAAACAATTATAGGGATCAAATGGGTAGAGGGCCCTGCCAAGAGTTGCACCATTGTAGTCAGCTCTTAAGAAGGTGATCTATAAACAGCTGGACTCTTAGGCTTACATGCTAAGGGGGTTTAGGGGATAGCAATGGAGGTTGTATGCATCCCTGAATAGTAGAGTCTTTAGGGAGCGCTTGAAGCTTTCAAAACTAGGGAAGAGTCTTGTGTTAATTTGTCTTATGCATTTCACAATATATACAAACAATCATTCTGTCCTTATACAACTATAAAACATATGTTAATTTTAGGGTATCCCTGTTCTATAGCTTAAGGCCTTTATACTCCATGGTACGGCAAGTATTTGAGCTACATGTAGTAACAAACAAACTTAAATGCTACAGTAATCCAACTTGTAGCAAACTGACCAGCAAAGCTTAATACATCCACATCTATAATTTATTTATTAACATGATTAAAAAGCATACTGTGGGGGGCGGAGCCAGCTGGGTAGATGAGCAGTCGCACATTCTGTGAGTTCCGACCAAATCTTCATCTAACACCGCTCACCTCCCATAAAAGACAGCCTAAGTCTCCTAAGTTTGCCTGTTAACCTTAACCTGGACATCTGGCCCTGGAAGCGGCGGAGAGCTGTGCGTTTCTTAGGAGCTTGAGGCCTGTGGTGACTGAGCGGCGACTGGGTGAAACCAGTGGCCATCTTGGTTAAAATTACTTTCACTCCTTCATTACTATCAGGGGCTAAAAAACTAGCCCAGACGCCTTGAAACGGCTTGACTAAGAGCCTGCTGAGGCTTGAAACATTGTATGTTTGTTGCTGAGGACCCTATGTGAAATAAACGTTCTTTTAAAGAATTTTGGTGGCTGGAATACATTTGTTCTTGCCTTGAAATGGCTTAACAGCAGATCACCTGTGTGGGACTTAACCCACCACAATAACCTATCCTGAAAGCATCTTGAGTGTGGGGACTGTGGTGTCAGGATGCCAGGAATCAGACTGAGACGAGAAGTGCAAAAATAACCACACCTTTATTATTAGCAAAAAATAATAAAAAGTCCACAAGTCAAAGCCAGGGATCAAAACCAGAGCTGGTAGTCAGACGAGCCGAGTCAGGAGCCGAAGCGACTAGTCAGACGAGCCGGAATCAGAAACAAGGAGAATAACAGAGTCAGGAACGAACCGGGGATCAGGAACCAGGAGGGACGTCAGACAGCCAGGTAATACACAGGAGCTCTCACAAGCAGGACCGAGACAACGCAAGGGCAAAGCATACTGAACAGAGGCCCTTTAAATAATAAGTGATGACATCACAATTCTGAGACTGCATCCTGTCTCACACGGATGATGTACACCAGTCTGGCCATAAAAGGAAGTGCAGGAAATGAGCAGCATCACACAGTATGCACCAGAGTCAGCAAGAGAGGTGAGTAAAATGGCTGCCAGCAGCACATGGCAAACAAAACAGGGAAAAAACAGTACCCTCCCCTCAACGACCCCTCCCCAGCGGGAGGACAAAAGGCTTATTGGGGAAATGGGCATGGAAGGCACAGAGGATGGCAGGAGCATGAACATCAGAGGAGGGAACCCATGAATGCTCCTCTGGACCGTAGCCCCTCCAGTGAACCAAATACTGTATGCGGCCATACGAAAGTCAATAATGCTGCTGACCTCATACTCCTTATGGTTGTCAACAAAGATAGGATGGGGACGAGGCAACACAGTGGGAAACCGATTACAAACCAATGGTTTCAAGAGGGAGACATGAAAACCATTGGAGATGCGCATTGCAGGAGGAAGGTCAAGAGCGAAGGCCACAGGATTGACCCGTCTGAGTATTCGAAAAGGACCAACATAACGGGGGGACAGTTTATTGGAAGGCACACGAAGGTTCAAGTGGTGGGAGGACAGCCAAACTCTCTCACCAACCTGGTAGGAAGGCGCAGGTAGATGCCTACAATCAACCTGGAACTTTTGGCGCTGCATAGAACGATAAAGGCAATCCTGAATCTGCACCCACATGGAACGGAGTTGCTGGAGATGCTCCTCCAAAGCCGGAATACCCTGAGACATTAATGAATTGGGCAACAAGGATGGTTGAAACCCATAATTCGCCATGAACAGGGATAACTTGGAGGAAGCATTAATAGCACTATTACGAGCAAACTCTGCCCAAGGTAACAGTTCAGACCAATTATTGTGGTGATCTGAGACATAGCAACAGAGGAACTGTTCCAGAGCTTGAATAGACCGTTCCGCAGCCAAATTGGATTGATGGTGATATGCCGAGGAGAAGGAAAGCTGGATCCCTATTTGAGCACAAAAGGAACGCTAAAATCTGGAGACAAACTGGCTACCGCGGTCCGACACTATTTCCTTGGGTAACCCATGTAAATGGAAGACCTCCCGAGCAATAATTGAAGCAAGCTCCTGAGCGGTAGGCAACTTCTTCAAGGGAATGCAATTTGACATTTTAGAAAAACGGTCAACCACCATAAGGATAATAACAATAACAGTATTGCCATTGGAAACAGGGAGCTTGACAATGAAGTCCATGGAAAGATGTGTCCAAGGACACTCACTATTAGCAATAGGTTGAAGAAGACCCTCAGGAAGAGGTCGAGGAGTCTTATTCTGTGCACAAACTGAGCAGGAGGTACATACATACACAGCAACATCAGAATGAAGACCTGGCCACCAGAATTGTCGAGTGACAGACCAAATCATTTCGTTCTTGCCTGGGTGACCTGCGGCTTTAGGATAGTGGTAAGTGTGCAATAGTTTAGTTTGAAGATTCTCAGGAACAAAACACTTACCACTAGGTTTCTCAGGAGGTGCATTGGTTTGTGCAGCCAGGATCTCCTCCCCCAAGAGAGAAGTCAAATTAGTATGTATGGTAGCCAAAATATGGTCAGGAGGTATAACTGGAGTAGGTACAGACTCCTCCTTTGACAGAGGCAAAAATTGTTGAGCGAGGGCATCAGCCCTAACATTCTTACTACCAGGCAGGTAGGAGACCACATAATTAAACCGAGACAAAAATAGCGCCCATCTGGCCTGTCGGGGCGACAAACGTTTTGCTTCAGATAGATAAGTTAAATTCTTGTGGTCAGTAAGAATGAGCACTGGCACGCTAGTACACTCAAGTAGATGCCTCCATTCCTTGAGTGCCAAAATAATGGCCAGTAATTCCCTGTCGTCAATTTTATAATTGCACTCCCCTGGAGACAATTTCTTAGAGAAGAAACCACACGGATGCAAGGAACCGTCAGGCGTAGGACATTGAGACAAGAGGGATCCTACTCCAGTCTCAGACGCATTGACCTCAAGAATCAAAGGCAGGACAGGGTTAGGATGAGCTAGAACTTGAGCGGCAGCATAGGCAGTCTTTAGACTATTAAAGGCCTTAATGGCTGTAGGTGACCAATGGAGTGGATCATTCTCTTTACGGGTCGTGTCTGTGATAGTTTTGACCAAGGAAGAAAAGTTTTTAATAAACTTTCTATAGTAATTGGTGAACTACAAAAACATTGAACAGACCGAAGACCAACTGGGCGAGGCCACTGCAGAACTGCAGATAACTTGTCAGGATCCATGGAGAACCCTGCAACGGAGATAACATAACCTAGGAAGGTTAATTGAGTCTGATGGAACTCACATTTCTCGAGTTTCCAAAACAGGCCGTTCTAACGAAGTCTCTGAAAAACCTGTGTAACATCATAACGGTGAGCCTCAAATGTGGGTGAGTGTATGAGGATGTTGTCTAAATACACCACAACACACTGTTGCAACATATCTCATAGGACATCATTAATAAATTCCTGGAAAACAGCAGCAGCATTACATAGGCCAAAGGGCATTACAAGATACTCATAATGCCCGCTCCTGGTACTAAATGCTGTTTTCCATTCGTGTCCCTCCTTGATCCTAACGAGATTGTACACTCCTCTCAAATCAAGTTTAGTAAAGACCGTAGCTCCCTTGAGGCGGTCAAAGAGTTTTGTACTGAGCGGAATAGGGTAAGCATTCTTAATGGTAAGACGATTAAAACCCCTATAATCAATGCATGGTCTTAACTCGCCACCCTTTTTCTTCACAAAGAACAAGCCAGCCCCTGCAGGATAGCAGGATTTGCGGATGATCTCCCGCAACAGAGCATCGACAACATACTCCTCCATAGCACAATTCTCCGCAACAGACAGAGGGTAAACCCGGCCCGAGGAGGAATGGCTCCGGGTTGTAGGTCTATGGCACAATCGTAAGACCAGTGAGGAGGCAACGTACCGGCACGCATCTTGTCAAAAATGTCTAGGAACTCTCTGTACTCCTCTGGCAAGACTTTAACTGGTTTCCGAAGACAAGTGGAAATACATTGCGGAGAACACGACAAAATTTCGGACCTGCGCCAGTCGAGACTGGGATTGTGATTTTGGAGCCAGGGATAACCCAGAACAAACGAAAAATGTGGAGAGTTTATCACCTGGAACTGGAGGGTTTCAAAATAGAGAGCCCCAACAGCCATGGATAACGGAGCAGTTTCGTGAGTAACGAGTGCGGGCTGAAGGGGCCTGCCATCAATGGCCTCAATAGGAAGCGGAACGGACTGAGGCAAAAAAGGAATGGAGTGTTTTGATACAAAAGCACTGTCAATGGAATAGCCCACAGCACCGGAGTCAACAAGAGCTTGGGTGACTATGGAGGAGTCCACCCAGGAAAGAACAACCGTGACCAAAGGTTTCTCCTTTAGTGGTTCCGGGGATGAGGATAAACCACCCAAGGTCAGCCCCTGACAGGACCTTAGGTGTGAGCGTCTCCCGGCCGTGTAGGACAAGACTTCAAAAGGTGGCCCTGTAACCCACAATAGAGGCAGAGCCCCTCCCTCCTCCTAAAGGCCCTCTCCGCCACAGAGACGCATGAATCCCAAATGCATCAGCTCAGCAGTACCTGGTGACTCGGGACCAGGAGGCATGGGTGGAGAGGGAGGCATGGGTGGGAACGAACACATAGGAGACAACGGAAAGGGAGGCTTCCACAAGCGCTTCATGAAAGAGGGCCTCTCTTTGATGTCAATTAGGATCAAAAAAGACACCAATGCCTCGAGATCTTCTGGTAAATCTCTGGCAGCAACTTCGCCTTTAATCGCATCAGAGAGCCCATGAAAGAAGGCGGCAACAAGGGCTTCATTGTTCCAACCTACCTCTGCGGCAAGCATATGGAACTCAATGGCATACTGAGCAACAGATCTTGTACCTTGCTGAATGGACATGAGTCATTTAGCAGCAGAGGAGGAGCGAGCCAGAACATCAAATACCCTTCGAAAGGAGGCCACAAATTCAGGGTAATTTGAAATCACAGGTTTATTAGTCTCCCACAAGGGATTAGCCCAGGCAAGAGCTGTGTCAGAGAGTGTTATGAACCTATTTTGCATTACTTCTTTTGTTGCTGCCTGTCACTTTAAGGATTCAGCTTTATAGAACACCTTCCGCTATATAAGCTCCTCCTTTGCTACACACATTGCTGGATTAATATGGTTAACTCCCAAGTAAACCTACAGGCATTACTCTCTAGCTAATTCAGCTTTACCTAATAGCCTTTCCAGTTGCTCGCTCTACCTGAGCTCTGGATTCCTCCTACGCTCTCCAGCCACACTTACTTGGATCGTGTGGTATTAAGCACCCGCCATCCACTTTGGTCTGAAGCCTGCAACCTCCTGTGGGGTGACGTCAATAGCTACGGCCGCCCCGCTAGTCGGAACACAGCCGCACACAGCCTCCGCTGCAGACGCTGCTCTCTCTCAGATCCTCACGTTGTCGGTGACAGGTTGTATGTGGGATAAAGATTTGCACTCTTGTTATTGTGCATAATAATCTCACCTGAACTATTCTATAAACAAATTGCCTATACGAACTCACTGTATGCCAAGTACGCTGCTTCTGCTTCTAACTGATTGCTTTCAGCTATACCTGATATCAGGTTCCATGCATTGTGTATTACTGTTGATAACTAGTTCCCTTGCCTGGTCTATTACTATCTGACATCCAATCATATGTCAAGATCATTTATATCTGGCAACAATAAGTCACAGTATCAACAATTGTAACTGTTAGTTGCTGTTGAAACTGTGTCACACATACTATTATTCTCGTTAGTTTCTTCCTAACTACTGGCTTATAACACAATCTGCCTCAGCAGCAGAAATTACTATATAAAACATTTTGGGATTGTTACAGAGAGTAATGAGATGAGAAATCCCACCTTAGCTCTGTCAGAAGGAAACGCCTGAGGTAACATCTCAAAGTAAATGCCCACCTGGATCAAAAACCCTCTGCACTGATTAGGATCACCTCCATATCGAACCAGACATGCTCCTGGTAGGACTAGGTGCAGCAGCGGAAACAGGAGCAGCCATAACTTGCAGGACACTTTGGTCCAAATGTGCAGTGTGAGTCAGCAGGGTTTGCAGGTCTAGTGCAAATTGATCCAAGCGGTGATCCTGTTCATCAATTCTGGAAATTATGGCAGGTAAAGGTGGATTATTAGCACCATCTGGATTCATTGCCCTTGCATAATGTCAGGATGCCAGGAATCAGACTGAGACGAGAAGTGCAAATATAATCACACCTTTATTAATAGCAAAAAATAATAAAAAGTCCACAAGTCAAATAACAAGCCAGGAAATAAAACCAGAGCTGGTAGTCAGACAAGCCGAGTCAGGAGCCAAAGCAAGTAGTCAGACGAGCCGAAATCAGGAACAATTAGAACAACAGAGTCAGGAACAAGCCAGGGATCAGGAACCAGGAGGGACGTCAGACAGCCAGGTAATACACGGGAGCCCTCACAAACAGGTCTGAGACAACGCAAGGGAAAAGCATACTGAACAGAGGCCCTTTAAATAATAAGTGATGACATCACAATTCTGAGACTGCATCCTGTCTCACACGGATGATGTACACCAGTCTGGCCCTAAAAGGAAGTGCAGGAAATGAGCAGCATCACACAGTATGCACCAGAGTCAGCAAGAGAGGTGAGTAAAATGGCTGCCAGCAGCACATGGCAAACAAAACAGGGGAAAAAAACCTGACATGTGGACGGAAGAAAAATATGCTGCCTTCTCAGCCAACACAAGGATATTTCAGTGCAGGATCGCTAGAGAGACAGCATATTGTAGCCAGGCACCATGGATGCAACCGCATCTTGGGAATCAGCTATTCTAAAGCTAACTACGCATCATTTCCTCCTGCTAATAGGCAATCTCAGGTCTGTACTCCATTTACTCCCGATACCTTCTATAATTACCTATGAGTTGAATACAGACCGGTCCCCTACACCGAACCCTGACTACCATTATCCATCCGAGCCGCCAGGGACAGATGTCTATTTAACCCGACAAATGCACACCTCTCCCTCAGCCACACCGCAATGCCTAGATGTTAGAATGGAGAACTATACTTTTGAGCACCCACACGAACTGAAGGGGTCAGACTCAGTTGAAATGGACAGTGCTTTACCTCTTTTGCCTCTGATTTCCCCTGTTTGTGGTGTGTTGCCACTTCACCTTAGCAGACCTATAAAGTCTGGATAGTTTCTACTTGAAGGTGTCCCACACTCTAACAATAAGCCTGTCCAAAGGACAGTAAGACAACCTCACTGTCTTCCACTGCATAATGTCAAAGAAGTACTGTTGCCACTAGAGCCCATACAGGAATGGATTAGATCTGGCATAGGTTAAAACAAACCGGGGTACATTTACCTTTTTTCTGCAAAGTTATATGGACCTTGTGTTACTTCTTGGTTGAGTCCATAAGTATTTTATTGAGAGATATATTATTTTGAAAAATAAGTTAAACAGAGTGTAATACATTTACTTTTCTTTCCTACAAAGTTATATGGACCCTGTGCTATCTATGGCTTAGTCTTAGTTTATAAGTATTTTATTGAGAGACATGTTAAATAGCAAAATATGTTTACCAATGTATAGTTCTACTGGGAAGGATATCAGTTAAAGAAGGGCCCTTTTTAAATGCATTCTCTGCAGCTAAAATTACACAGCCCAACGTAAAATTTGTGTTGTAGTATTTCCCTTGACTTAACTAATTACCTACCAATTTTTATATGTGCTTATCTGTTACCTTCACCTGGAATGGTTTTTTTTCTTTTTATATAGCGATACTACATCATTCTCCTACACATTATAACAGACTGCTTGCAGCCGGAGTAGTCACTCAAGATCATATAGTAAGTTAACTTTAATCTTTATATGTGGGGACTTTATATTAAATTACCCTAGACCCTCAGGTGACACTTATGTTATAAATATGGCTACACAGTATACAGACGAGCTCTACTAATCCCTAAAATAATTAAGCCTATCTTTACTGCTATACACGAACGCATAGCTGGTGGGACTGTAGGGGATGCACTTAGTTGTGCTTTCCTTAACAACTGCATTTGTTTCCTTTTAATATATTGTCTGTTCTTAGGGTTAAGTTTTGTTGTTATTCTGTGTTTTTAGTGTGTGATATAGCGTGCAAAATTTATAACCTAATTCTGGTGCCATAGCTATACTGTGATACATAGCTTTACCTCAAAGTCCCTGATATGCTTCTGATGCAGGCTGGTCCTGCATTAATATTACTTTTATTTAGGGTCTACTTCCTCGCAACATCCTAAATGTACCATCAGTCCAGTGTGTAGTCATCTTATCTCTACCTTTCTCCTAGTAACTCATACGCTCACGAGACTTTATACATGGATATAATATGTCGTTACCTACCACACTTAAACATTCACCTCCCCCCCACGCCACATAATGAGCCTCCTAGATTAGAAGGACTGCTTAATCGGTTTATCTTGCCCATACCGCAACCCTCACTATCCTTTTATTTGCAGCTCTTAAATTTTACCGGAGTGTTGACTTTATCTTCCTTACCTAGCTCAGCAAGAGTGATCAGCATCACTTATAAGTTTTCATCTCTATACCAGTTATGAAGCAGCGGTCTAAAGACCGCTGCTCCATAACCCTGTCCGCCTGCTCTGATGAGGCGGACAGGAATCGCCAGAATTCAACCCGATTGAGTACTATCGGGTTGATTGACACCCCCCTGCTGGCTCTGCAGGGGGGCGGCGTTGCACCAGCAGCTCATAAGAGCTTCTGGTGAAATGCTGAATATGGAGAGCGTATTGCTCTCCGCATTCAGCGTTGTCTGTCAGACCTGATCCGCACTGTCGGATCAGGTCCGACAGACATATGAAAAATAGGCCTCTATGTATAATTTTGCATCTCTATTCCTTATTATGTATCTATGTGACATTGTGATAATATGTATGTAACCTTATTGCCTCTTTTTATGTCTTCAATAAAAAGAAAAATTAGAAAAAGAAAAAAAAAGCATACTGTATGTACATATGTCTCCCTACATGTCAATGTATCTACCTGCTTGAGACTTCAAACTAAATTGTGACTTCTGGTGGTTCCAGTTTGGTCAATAAAATTGAGGACCAACTTATAATTTAACTAAATACAGGTATTTTGCACAACATGAACAGGAAAATCACATATTGTTTAGCTGTTATTATATTAGGCTTTAAATGTTTAAGGGATTACAAGGACAGCAAAAGCTTAGTAAAAGTCTATACAGGAAAGTTATTGGTTTGTTCTGTAGACTATTGTCCTTTTTGCCAGACAAAAAGACCACCAGAATTGTTTGGTCTGGATCCTAAGGCTTATTAGTATCACAGGTCCCTAGAGGCTCATAAATGCATGGCAAAGCATTGTATTGACAACGAGAAAGAGACAGTGAAAAGACAAGGATAAAGATGTATGGTCCCAGCAGAAATTGCATTTTTGACACATAAAGAAGTGTTTTTTGTTATTTTAAACATATTTCAGTATCAGTCTTTAAGAATAAGCAATCAAGTTAAACTGACATATCCATTTTCTCCCAAAAAGGGTTCAAAGAGTTTTTTTTGAAGCATCAATTAGAAAAAAAGAAACTATAATTGATGAATAATCGGCACTTGCAAAAAATCAGTTTCCTTATGTTTGATCTGTTATCATATAATCATTCCTGGTGGTTATGCTACTTTATGCTAATGGAGTAAGATAAAATTATCCAAAGTCCGAAGAACTCTTGCCCTGCCCTATATACATTATACTCAATGCAGCTTCAGTACAATTATAGCCAAGCAAATATCTATTTAATTTATAGAGAGAAGGTAAAAAAACATATCCACCAGCATGGCTCTGAGATAAAAGTCCAGATATAAAATATACACCAACAATGTGTGCCTATATGGCTTTTATGTGACATTACTTTGAGTATTTATAGTTCTTTATCATACATATGAATCTTATTTTCTCCCATACTGTCATATCTGAATGATCTCATATTATCTCAATTGTTTAGTACAAAGCCAATATAAAGTAATTTTTAACATCAAGACCTTCCTAACAACAACATACTAAAAGGAAACACATACTGTATATAACGATTAGGTAATGTATGCAAAGAAGACTCTAAGGCTGCCTCGCACAATAATTTAACAAAGGTTTTATACGCAGAAACCACTGTGAACCTATAACTTTAGTGTGGGGAAAAAAAACAACTTAAATGGTGGTAATGTATACTTTAAAGATTAAATAAATAGAATTGACCCAAAGAAAATCTGAAAAAGCTTCTTGCCCCATTCTAAAATTAGCCTTCCTGATATAATAAGTAATTTTCATGGTAAACTTAAAAGCTCTAATGGCATCAAGTAGACAACAAGCTTGTGTAACTTTCTTCAGATTAGGACATAACAAAGGAGCAACAGCCTTAGGGACCTATTTAACAAAAGTCTGTCAGACCTGATCCAACAGTGTGGATCAGGTCCGACAGACCTTGCTGAATGCGGAGAGCAATACGCTCTCCGTATTCAGCATTGCACCAGAAGCTTTTGTGAGCTGCTGGTGCAACGCGGCCGCCAGCAGGGGGGTGTCAATTAACCCGATCGTACTCGGATTTCCGGAGATGTCTGTCTGCTTCCTCAGAGCAGGTGGATAGGTTATGGAGCAGCAGTCTTTAGACCGCTGCTTCATAACTGGTGTTTCTGGCGAGCCTGCAGGCTCGCCAAAACAGGGCTTCAAGCTCCTTACGGAGCTTGATAGATATGCCCCTTAGGCTAATTATTAACTGCCACTGAAAACTGAGCAATGGAGGGACACAGAGCAGAGCCCAGAGCTCAGTCAACCTTTTGTCTGTGAGATGATAACTTGCACACTAATTGAGCAGAAATGATAAATTAATATTAATAATTAAATGGTCACCTGCTTCTACAGGTGGAAATTCAAAGTCAAATACACAAAATGTCAAAAATGTGGATGAGAGCCTTTGTTTAAAGACAGAATAATCAGGAAATGCATAATTTAATATTTAGCTAACTTGGATTTTTGTGGATGATATGAGGTACGGAATTGCCACTTAAATCGTACATAAATTCATGTATTACCCTTAAAGTATGGGGTTTATTTGTCAGACAGAGGGTACAGTGCACCCTTACCTAAATCTGACCTTCACCTTCCTTTTTATTTAATAAATATATTATTATTATTATTTCTGTGTTTAATAGCCATAAATGTATATGATACCCTTAAGCTTCTAAATTATTGATCTGTGGCGCCCATGTGTTAGGAAGTTGGCCATCACAGGGATAAAGGAAACTCGCTGCTGACCTTTGGCTTGTCTTTTCACCTGCTCTTGGATTTTTCCCTGGTACCTCTGCTATTTGATTTGTTGCTGACCCGGCCTGGACTCTAAACTTGATCTGTTTTTTTCCTTCGGTACTGCAATTTTCTGCCCTCCTGTCACTAACCCTGGCTTTGTACCTAACCTTAAGTTTTCCATAACCTATAACTAACTGTCTGCAGCCTCCTCATCTGGGTCCTTGTGCTTTTCTTGGCTGTGGGATTTCCTACCTGTCACTTCACCTGACGCTGGGATAACAAGGCTACTAGGTTAGCAATTGGAGTGATAGGTGAGATCTCTCGGCAGGCCTGACAATATACATGGGCCATGTCATTGGACCCCAACGAGACTGTGTGTGCATTCACACACCAAGGCCAACTATTGGGAGACCATCCTCATCGTATGCAGGCTTTGAATTATAAACTTGAGGCCATCTCTGCCATATTATCTAAGCTTACTACTTCTCTTGGAATTACGCCTGGAGTACATATAGAACAAGTAGCTACTGTCAGTGAACCAATTAATATGCCTGAGACTTCTGCAACTCCCAGTGAAATATTTTGGCAATCCTTTTGACTGTCAGGATTTCTTAATCAGTTCAGTTTATACTTCAGCATTCAACCATCTGTCTTCGCTACTCCTCAAACCAAGGTAACCTTTATAATTTTTCATGCTCAAGGAAAAAACTGTCAGGGTACAGGTGAATGACATATACTAACATATATGTATAGAATAAGACAAAATAATGTGTTTATATATGAAGCCATATTCTTATCAGATATTTAATATAAGATTAAAATTCTGATGTCAGGAATTGACGTGAAACCCATATAATCTGAATACACATCTTAAAACTAAATGCAGACGAGATGTCCCAAAAACTTCAAAAGAAGACATTTGCTCCCTAGCCAAATACAAACTTCAAAACATTTCTTTTTTTTACCTACCCACTTGATGAGATTAGATCTTTTTCAAACAAAGATAAGCATGATACCTAGATCAGGATACTACTACCTGTGGTGAGAGGGATGCTGAGTCTGTAATCAGCAGTGAAAAACTGGTCAAAATCCCAAGGAAATGGTAATTAGCACAGACTTGTTAATTGCTCCTGAACATCAAATACATGTATTGCTAGCTAAACAGAAAATATGTTGTATTGTGAATCTCAAAATTCACTGTTTAAAATACAACTGTATTTAGATTTCAAGTAAAATATACATCAGTATTGTAGGAAAATATATATTTTAATGGATATGAGACTGTCTATTTATGTGATATTAAATATGAACACATGAATATGGGAAATTGGGGACCTAAGAAGCAGTGACAGATAGCATTCATATTAGATAAATATTTGCTGAGATTGATAAATATTGCAAATAGATATATGAATGTTTAACATTTCTAACAATTATTTCTTTGTGTTGCAGACAACAATTGGTCATGGGCATCAATCTATACATTCAGAAAGAAGTGCACTGAATGTGAAATATGCTGCGGTTTTTCTATGCATATGGGGAAATAATCAAATGCTATTTTAAATGGATTTTTTTCAATATTATAAATGGAATATATTTACATGTGGTTTTAAAATGATCAGAAATAAAATGATACTGTATGACCCATGTGTATTTGAACATGTAACTTATTAATATAAAGAAATTATAGCATTTTAAATACACATTTAAAGAAATGTTTTTATTGTATAGAAATGATTGAATGAAACAGTTTGTCTCTGTCTGCTGCCCCCAATGGCCAAAATCCAGTATTACAGCCAAAAGGCCTTTGGCTGTTAAAAATGAAATTTCCCAGGGCCAATCCATGCTCAGATTCGAAGGGCCTACCAAACCAATTCACCAGTGATGGTACAGAATAAAAAGGGGTGTGGTTATATCACATGATAAAACCCCAAGCATAGAGAGAGAAAGGGGCTAACTTTTGCTAAGAACTTTTTCTGCAAAAACTTTGGCTGCTGTCTGTCTGCTAACTGGTAACTGAAATTGGCTGCATTGGATACAGTTCCTAAAAGGCAAAATAGCTACCCTTACTTCTCCACATGGCAAAACTCTATTTTTGTATTCTGAGGTGAAATTCAACCTGATGAGAAATATTGGAAGCTGAATATCGATTTGGTTATTTTTGGTAAAGTATAAGAGGTTGCTAAATATAAGTAATATTCAAATCAAAGGTATTTAGTAATTATAATCAAATAGCAGGTCTAAAAGAACAAATTGTATTTTAACCTTGTGTTTCATAGTCCTGTACAGTGTTAAGCTTGTCTTTTGTATGCTAAGTAATTCATCTTTGCAAATATATAAATATATTTTAGAATTTGTCTTAACTGTAGGTAAATAAGAACTTATTTCAACATAGATAAATTAGCATTTAAACTGACTGTTTATATTAAGAATATATATAACTCCTGGTATTTTAATTAGAGTGTATATTGTTCTATCGTTTAATTAAGCACTGTTAAAGTATAATTCTGAATGTTAGTGGCTTATATCTTAGTCTCTTATTGTGGTATTTTTAATGAAACTCAATTGTGAATAAGGCTAGTTCTAAAGGTAAATTTTATGATCTTTGCATAACATATTATAATAGTTAAACGTGTATAGTTTTATTCAGGTCTGGCTTTCTACAAATATAATTCAATGTGTCTATAAATTTTAACTAATAAAAATAATTCAGGAATTTACATTAATTTTATTGTCTTGGTATATGCATTTTTATTGGGGGTTCATTTTATAGAATAATTATTAAATATATTGTATTATATCCTGGCCATATACTTACATATTATTTGGAGGCATTGCTTTAGATATTATTAATATTTATCATATTGATATGATATATTTGTAGTAAATAGAAATTATTAAAGGAAAAAAAATATTTAATTTATTTTATTTTTTGAAAAATTTAAATATTGATTTTCATATTTCAAAATTAATAATATTTTTTAAAATATATATTTTTTTAAAATAGAAATATTAATTTTCATATTTCAAGATTAATATTAATATTTTTGAAAATATAATTTTTTTGAAAAATTTAAATAATAATTTTCATATTTCAAGATTAATATTTTGAAAATATATTTTTTTTAAAAAAATTAAAATATTGATTTTCATATTTCAAGATTAATATTAATTTTTAAAAATATAATTTTTTTGAAAAATTGAAATATTAATTTTCATATTTCAAGATTAATATTAATATTTTTGAAAATATATATTTTTTAAAAAAAATAAAAAAAATATTGATTTTCATATTTCAAGATTAATATTAACATTTTTTTCTCTCTTATTGGCCAAAATTGTATTAGCATTTTAATTTAACTAAATACTAAGCCAATATAATGTCTGTAACCAGAAGTAAATCACTTAATTCTGTACATAGCGTTGAAATTTGTTCCTCGACAATACCCCTTGCTCGAGGCAATATTCTTAAGATGGACATTATAGGCCACATTAAAGAGAGGTTTAATATTGCGGGTGAATTAAATGACTATATGGATATGCTTGAAATTAAGGCTAAAAATATTGCTATTGATGATGAAAGGTGGAATGAAAAAGTGAATTATTCCAAGAATTATTAAAGGGACAGTCTAGTCCAAAAAAACGTTCATGATTCAGATAGGGCATGTAATTTTAAACAATTTTCCAATTTACTTTTATCACCCATTTTTCTTTGTTCTCTTGGTATTCTTAGTTGAAAGCTTAACCTTGGAGGTTCATATGCTAATTTCTTAGACCTTGAAGGCCGCCTCTTAAGAATGCATTTTAACAGGTTTTTCACCACTAGCGGGTGTTAGTTCATGTTTTTCATATAGATAACACTGTGCTCATGCACGTGAAGTTACCTGGGAGCCATCACTGATTGGCTAAACTGCAAGTCTGTCAAAAGAACTGAAATAAAGGGGCAGACTGCAGAGGGTTAGATACAAGATAATCACAGAGGTAAAAAAATATATAAATATAACTGTGTTGGTTATGCAAAACTAGGGAATGGGTAAACAAGGGATTATCTATCTTTTAAAACAATAACAATTCTGGTGTAGACTGTCCCTTTAAAAATTAATCAATGCAAGATTCTCAAAAAGCGAGACGAACTAATACTAAAATCTTGGCCCCTTGTAATATGCATTATTGACAAAATGTTGCTATATCTCATAGAGAAAGAATTGCAAATACAGGGGCTAGAAAATAGTATTCGCTCCTCACGCAGATGTGAAGAGAATTTAAAAATAGCCGAAAATAAAATTGATGAGTTTGCCCAAGACATAGCCACCTTAGATAAACATAACTTAAATTTACTAGCAAAAATACAAGAGTTAAATAAAAAGCTCACACAAAGCCAGAGAGAATTAAGTGATTTAAAAAGGTCATATCGCCATAATGAAAACTCCTCTATTAGCAGTGAGAATAATGCAGATCATTCTAACTCTCTTAGAGAATGCATCAGGGGTGAAAGGCAGAAATTTAGGGAAGAATGTAGACTAAGGACCCCAGTTGAGTCCGAAGTAAATTTCCCAAATAGACAATCACCTCATGATATAAATTCAGGGAGCTGCTATAACTCAGCTGATTAGGGGGAGGGAAGCTCTAGTAGTGAGTCAGAGGGCGGAGCTAAATACCCAAATAGCCCATGTAATAATAATGTACGTAGGGGGTCTCCCCATAGTAAAAGAGAAAATAGGGAACACTCCAACCCCAAAAATAAGGCTCCTAGGAAATCTCAAGATACGTCTAATAAGGTATATGATAACATATATAATAATATATATAATAATTACTTTCTTAAAGGATGCAGTACTTAAGTTCTCCAATAAAGGGACCAATTCTATAATTGACCACTTAGAGACCTTTGAAAATGCTTTGTCCATTATGAATGTTAAAAGTGAGAAGTCAAAAATTGACTTTCTGCCCTGGGCATTTGAAAGTAAATATCACAAATTCTTTGTTTCACTAAAGGATATGAATATTCATTCCTGGAATGAGACAAAACGACAGTGCAGAAAAAAAATTGGGCAATATCGCACTAAAACTGCAGCAAAGATAGCTGTATATGGTTTAAAATGTAATGCGAATCAAAGCCCTATAGAATTCCTTTCTGTACTGAAAAATGCGTACAGTATGGCTGAAGATTATCCCATATTTGAATGCTCAGAATTTGTGAATTTATTTTTCGAAGCATTGCCCACGCCCATCAAACTTAATTTAGCTAGAGATTTTGATGAGCACTGCTCATTGGATTGGCTGATCAAAGAGAGAACAAAGTTATACTCTATTCAGCAGTCTGGTGAACAGGGGGTTAAAAGGGAAACAAAACCTAGTCCCAAAATTGTGGCAGAAACTAGGGTGTCGCCTAGCCCCCTCAATTTGGAATCTAAAAAGAAAACCTATGCGGAGGTGGCCCGAGAAAACAGGCCATCCCCACAAAAGTTTAACTCTGCCCCTCCCCCAACACGGGCTGAGGTGCAGAGAGACTATACCCAAAATGGGGGGCATACCCAGGTAAATAATTATTCCCAAAGAGAAGAATACCCACAAGATAATAGGTATCCCCACAAAGGTAGATACAATAAGTGGCAAAAATACTCTCAGGGTAACCAGACACCCCAAGTAAATAGTGCTCCCCAAAATACTAACGCTGAACAAGTTGAACCCCAAAGACAGCCACGTCAAAATAGGAAAAATAGCTATGATTCTGAAGGATCCCAAGGATCTAGGAATCAATACCCTGGGACATCAAAAAATCAGTCCATGGGTAATGATAGCTTGTCGATTCAAATGGGCCAACTCAGCACACAAGTTAGTCAATTATGTACACTATGTACCAATATGAGTCAAGCTTTTATAGCCCAGCAACCTAACAATCCTTTTTTAGGGGTACAGCCAGTGGCCAGCAGTGGGCCACAGGCACAGTCATAAATACTGCAGTATCACCTGAAAGGGAGGGGAGAAATGTACAAAATAAAATGATAAATGTCAAAAATGGTAGTAATCATGTTCTCTACCCACAGACCGGAAACAGACGATTTAGCTGTGATGACAAGCAACCTCAGCCGGGAAAATTTAACCAATCTCTTCATTTGCAGCATTCTCTTAACCTTATTTCCACAGATGCAGTACACAAGAACCCAATCAGCCCTATTATAGAGGACATGAGTGGTAAGAACAAAGTTTCTTCTGCATCAGGTAACACAGCAGATTCAGGTAACACGTGGCGAAGCCCACAAGTGTGTAATCATGCCAATTTTGTGTGAGAAATGTTAGAAACTGCAGGGAGATATTATGTATTAGCTGAGCTGCAGGATTCAGGCTCCAACCCTTTCATGGGATTAATTGATACTGGATCTCAGGCAACTATTGTATCCCTATAGAAATGATACAAGAAGAAAGGGCGCCTCCTAGTGTAGCCAATATATAAATGGACAGATATAATCAGATATAAATTTTATACTCACAAGTTGTGAAGGCAAAGTTAGTGCCAAGGAAAGCGGTCTGGGAACTCAGCAGTGTCCCAGTTGACTGTGCACCAAATGCCAGGGCAGCTCCTCCTGATAAATTTGTAGTAGAAATCTGAAAGAATGGAAGATATACAGAGGGCGACTCCTAGCGCAGATCAGTTAGCAATATGTGAACCCACTAACTTCTCCCTTTAGAAAGATCTCTTTCTAAAGGGAGAAGTTAGTGGGTTCACATATTGCTAACTGATCTGCACTAGGAGTCGCCCTCTGTATATCTTCCATTCTTTCAGATTGCAACTATTGTATCCCACAGGTACTACACACAGCTAAATGAGATAATGCCCCACAAACCTAGAATAAAATAATTTGATGGTTTTCTAATAGGAGTTGGGGTGACTCTATACAAGTCTACGGTACTGCATGGTTAAAATTTAAACTGGGGAACAGGGTCATAAGACACCCTGTCATTATAGTGGATCTGCCAACTGATGGTTTAATTATTGGTAGTGATCTCCTGAAGCGATTAAGCACCATAATTGATTGCATAAATAATGTAATTTGGTCACAAGTTAAAAGGCCTATTAATTATGAGAAATCTAGTATATCTTGTCCCCGACATAATTGTCACGTGGTGGAAGAAAAACCAGATGCTGTGGAGATTCATTTCAGGAATAACTCTGTACCTGAAATCACTATCCTACAGATAGATGATCAGACTCCTTTAAGTGGCTCTGATGGTAATACTTTTAAAATTTCGGGGTGACTCTCTACAAGTCTACGGTACTGCATGGTTAAAATTTAAACTGGGGAACAGGGTCATAAGACACCCTGTCATTATAGTGGATCTGCCAACTGATGGTTTAATTATTGGTAGTGATCTCCTGAAGCGATTAAGCACCATAATTGATTGCATAAATAATGTAATTTGGTCACAAGTTAAAAGGCCTATTAATTATGAGAAATCTAGTATATCTTGTCCCCGACATAATTGTCACGTGGTGGAAGAGAAACCAGATGCTGTGGAGATTCATTTCAGGAATAACTCTGTACCTGAAATCACTATCCTACAGATAGATGATCAGACTCCTTTAAGTGGCTCTGATGGTAATACTTTTAAAATTTCGCCTGGAAAGATAGCGAATATTTCCTTAGACGGCGATGTATTAACCATATCTCTCCACAAGGGGGATCATAAAATCCCTAAGGGGGAAGGCCACACTCAATACCTCACAGAAATTGAGAGAGTTAAAGAGGATCTATTTATCCCTAAACAAGTGCATGACCTTGGGAAAACCAAATATGCTAAATTGAACTTAAAACAGGAAGCTAGCTATATAAGCGAAGGCTTGTTAGCACAGATAGCTGAACCTAAAGTGATTAAAAATCTTTCTCCAAAAGAAGACCACTGTGTCCACGGCCTGGATGACAGGTGTGAAAGCTATAATATCACAGCTAAATGTTTATTATCTATCTCTATAGGTAATAAATCAGCAAAGCACCTGTTTTTAGTTTTAAATACTCCCCATAATCAAATATACATTGGCAATGATCTCTTACATAGATATGCCATACAAATGGATTTGATTAACCTTTGCCTCTGGAGCAGGTTAAAGGGGGACCCTGAAGTATTTCAGAATGAAAGTGCAGCCCTGAAATCAAACCAGCAATTGCCATATGCTGTGAATATGCAGGTGTCTAACGATGTTATAATTCCTGCTGGGGCTGATAAATTTCTTTTACCCTTACAGGTAATAAGAGGTCAGAAATTAAAAACTTCTGAAACACTAATTTGCCTCTCCTATAGAATACAAAATCTGGGTATCACAATGACCTATGCTCATTTGGTAAATATTGGAATTATTCCAATACATGTTATTCTGCATAACATGACCCCACAGGATATAACCCTATCCAAGGGAACTACAATAGGATATGTGCTGGAATCAAGTTATTACACTTTTTGATTCCAGAATAATGTTATTGGGCTAATACCTGAAGGATACTTAACTGAAGAACAATTAATAGAACAATCCTTTGCATCTATGCCAGAGGGTCTATTTAATATTCAGTCTATTTATCCATTCAGCTCAGAGGAAGGCATCTGTAAAATTGAAGAAGCCTCCCTGGTGTTTGATCAACCGATTAAACAGCAAGAGTACCCCAATACCCAGAGTTATGGGGGCAATATAAATTATAATCAAGGGGACTTCACCTCTAGGTTGGAAGAAGCCTATGAAATAGGACAGCCTGAGATCTTTCCAGGATTTCATCAAATAGTCGAAGAGCAAATATCCTTAGCTAATGGCTGTGTGATGATGAACTCCGACAGCTATGAGAACTCCTGATGGAGTACAAGGATATTTTTGCTAGGGATTCTTATGACTGTGGGACTACAGACTTGCACATTGCAAGAATCCAAACAGATCCCAATGCGCCACCAGTCTTTGTTAAACAATACAGACTTCCTTTAGCATCATATGATTCTCTTGCAGAAATAATAAGAAACCTGGAAGAAAGTGGTATTATCAGACAGGTGCACAGCTCTTATAACAATCCTATTCTAGGTGTTCTTAAGCCCAATGGACAATGGTGTTTGTGTGCTGATTTAAGACAGCTAAACAAACGAGTGTACATGTCTGGCTGGCCTGTGCCATATATTGACCAGTGCCTAGCACAGATGCAGGGATCTAAAATGTTCACTGCCATTGATTGTGCACAGGGTTATTGGACCATAAAGGTACATGAGGAGGACCAATATAAGCTGGCATTCTCATTCCAAAAGGTCCAGTATGCATTCCAGAGACTTCCTTTTGGATATATAAATTCTGGACATGAATTTGCTGTATTCATGCATAAGGCTATGCCTGATGCACTGGAAATGGGGACCTTATCTTATGTTGATGATGTTTTAATCAAAAGCACAGACTTTGAAAAACACATTGCAGAGCTTAAACACGTCCTCAGCCAACTTAAAAGGGCAGGTGTCAAATTATCCCTACAAAAAGCTCAATGGTGCCGCACTCGTGTAAACTTCTTGGGACATGAAGTTACTTCTGAAGGGTTAAATCCTCAGAAGAAAAAGGTGGAAGCTATAGTAAATTCTAAAAACCCAACTAACTTAAAGGAATTGAGATCATTCCTGGGTATGACAAATTATGCTCGCAAATTCATTGATAATTATGCAGAATTAGCTAAACCACTACTACTTCTTCTAAAGAAGGATGTGAAATGGCACTGGAGTGAGTCTCAAGAGACAGCCATCAAGGAGCTGAAGAGAAAACTCATTTAAGCACCTTGCTTAGCGTACCCTGAAGGTGGTAAACCTTTCTTTTTAGAGACAGGTTACACAGATATAAGCATGAGTGCTGTTTTATACCAAAAGCATGATAATGTAGTCATTGCTTATGCGAGCAAAACTCTATCCCCAGTAGAAATAAAATTTAGCGATTGCGAAAAAGCCCTCTTTTCTACTGTATGGGCTCTACAAAATTTCCGCAGCTACATACAGGCTGAGAAAATTATTGTAGAAATGACCCACCAGCCTTTGCTATATCTGCAAAGTGAGGCCTAGATTTAGAGTTCGGCGGTAGCCGTCAAAACCAGCGTTAGAGGCTCCTAACGCTGGTTTTGGGCGCCCGCTGGTATTTGGAGTCAGTGATTAAAGGGTCTAACGCTCACTTTTCAGCCGCGACTTTTCCATACCGCAGATCCCCCTACGCCATTTGCGTAGCCTATCTTTTCAATGGGATCTTTCTAACGCTGGTATTTAGAGTCGTTTCTGCAGTGAGCGTTAGAGCTCTAACGACAAGATTCCAGCCGCCTGAAAATAGCAGGAGTTAAGAGCTTTCTGGCTAACGCCGGTTTATAAAGCTCTTAACTACTGTACCCTAAAGTACACTAACACCCATAAACTACCTATGTACCCCTAAACCGAGGTCCCCCCACATCGCCGCCACTCGATTAAAATTTTTAACCCCTAATCTGCCGACCGCCACCTACGTTATACTTATGTACCCCTAATCTGCTGCCCCTAACACCGCCGACCCCTGTATTATATCTATTAACCCCTAACTTGCCCCCCACAACGTCGCCGCAAGCTACTTAAAATAATTAACCCCTAATCTTCCGACCGCAAATCGCCGCCACCTACGTTATCCCTATGTACCCCTAATCTGCTACCCCTAACATCGCCGACCCCTATGTTATATTTATTAACCCCTAATCTGCCCCCCACAACGTCGCCGACACCTACCTACACTTATTAACCCCTAATCTGCCGAGCGGACCTGAGCGCTACTATAATAAAGTTATTAACCCCTAATCCGCCTCACTAACCCTATCATAAATAGTATTAACCCCTAATCTGCCCTCCCTAACATCGCCGACACCTACCTTCAATTATTAACCCCTAATCTGCCGACCGGAGCTCACCGCTATTCTAATAAATGTATTAACCCCTAAAGCTAAGTCTAACCCTAACACTAACACCCCCCTAAGTTAAATATAATTTTTATCTAACGAAATAAATTAACTCTTATTAAATAAATAATTCCTATTTAAAGCTAAATACTTACCTGTAAAATACATCCTAATATAGCTACAATATAAATTATAATTATATTATAGCTATTTTAGGATTAATATTTATTTTACAGGCAACTTTGTAATTATTTTAACCAGGTACAATAGCTATTAAATAGTTAAGAACTATTTAATAGTTACCTAGTTAAAATAATTACAAATTTACCTGTAAAATAAATCCTAACCTAAGATATAATTAAACCTAACACTACCCTATCAATAAAATAATTAAATAAACTACCTACAATTACCTACAATTACCCTAACACTACACTATCAATAAATTAATTAAACACAATTGCTACAAATAAATAAAATTAAATAAACTATCTAAAGTACAAAAAATAAAAAAGAACTAAGTTACAGAAAATAATAAAATATTTACAAACATAAGAAAAATATTACAACAATTTTAAACTAATTACACCTACTCTAAGCCCCCTAATAAAATAACAAAGCCCCCCAAAATAAAAAATTCCCTACCCTATTCTAAAATACAAATATTACAAGCTCTTTTACCTTACCAGCCCTGAACAGGGCCCTTTGCGGGGCATGCCCCAAGAATTTCAGCTCTTTTGCCTGTAAAAAAAAACATACAATACCCCCCCCCCCAACATTACAACCCACCACCCACATACCCCTAATCTAACCCAAACCCCCCTTAAATAAACCTAACACTACCCCCCTGATGATCTTCCTACCTTGTCTTCACCATGCCAGGTTCACCGATCCGTCCTGGCTCCAAGATCTTCATCCAACCCAAGCGGGGGCTAGACATCCACTGAAGAAGTCCAGAAGAGGGTCCAAAGTCTTCCTCCTATCCGGCAAGAAGAGGACATCCGGACCGGCAAACATCTTCTCCAAGCGGCATCTTCTATCTTCTTCCATCCGATGACGACCGGCTCCATCTTGAAGACCTCCAGCGCGGATCCATCCTCTTCTTCCGACGACTAGACGACGAATGACGGTTCCTTTAAGGGACGTCATCCAAGATGGCGTCCCTCGAATTCCGATTGGCTGATAGGATTCTATCAGCCAATCGGAATTAAGGTAGGAATTTTCTGATTGGCTGATGGAATCAGCCAATCAGAATATAGTTCAATCCGATTGGCTGATCCAATCAGCCAATCAGATTGAGCTCGCATTCTATTGGCTGATCGGAACAGCCAATAGAATGCGAGCTCAATCTGATTGGCTGATTGGATCAGCCAATCGGATTGAACTATATTCTGATTGGCTGATTCCATCAGCCAATCAGAAAATTCCTACCTTAATTCCGATTGGCTGATAGAATCCTATCAGCCAATCGGAATTCGAGGGACGCCATCTTGGATGACGTCCCTTAAAGGAACCGTCATTCGTCGTCTAGTCGTCGGAAGAAGAGGATGGATCCGCGCTGGAGGTCTTCAAGATGGAGCCGGTCGTCATCGGATGGAAGAAGATAGAAGATGCCGCTTGGAGAAGATGTTTGCCGGTCCGGATGTCCTCTTCTTGCCGGATAGGAGGAAGACTTTGGACCCTCTTCTGGACTTCTTCAGTGGATGTCTAGCCCCCGCTTGGGTTGGATGAAGATCTTGGAGCCAGGACGGATCGGTGAACCTGGCATGGTGAAGACAAGGTAGGAAGATCATCAGGGGGGTAGTGTTAGGTTTATTTAAGGGGGGTTTGGGTTAGATTAGGGGTATGTGGGTGGTGGGTTGTAATGTTGGGGGGGGGGTATTGTATGTTTTTTTTTACAGGCAAAAGAGCTGAAATTCTTGGGGCATGCCCCGCAAAGGGCCCTGTTCAGGGCTGGTAAGGTAAAAGAGCTTGTAATATTTGTATTTTAGAATAGGGTAGGGAATTTTTTATTTTGGGGGGCTTTGTTATTTTATTAGGGGGCTTAGAGTAGGTGTAATTAGTTTAAAATTGTTGTAATATTTTTCTTATGTTTGTAAATATTTTATTATTTTCTGTAACTTAGTTCTTTTTTATTTTTTGTACTTTAGATAGTTTATTTAATTTTATTTATTTGTAGCAATTGTGTTTAATTAATTTATTGATAGTGTAGTGTTAGGGTAATTGTAGGTAGTTTATTTAATTATTTTATTGATAGGGTAGTGTTAGGTTTAATTATATCTTAGGTTAGGATTTATTTTACAGGTAAATTTGTAATTATTTTAACTAGGTAACTATTAAATAGTTCTTAACTATTTAATAGCTATTGTACATGGTTAAAATAATTACAAAGTTGCCTGTAAAATAAATATTAATCCTAAAATAGCTATAATATAATTATAATTTATATTGTAGCTATATTAGGATGTATTTTACAGGTAAGTATTTAGCTTTAAATAGGAATTATTTATTTAATAAGAGTTAATTTATTTCGTTAGATAAAAATTATATTTAACTTAGGGGGGTGTTAGTGTTAGGGTTAGACTTAGCTTTAGGGGTTAATACATTTATTAGAATAGCGGTGAGCTCCGGTCGGCAGATTAGGGGTTAATAATTGAAGGTAGGTGTCGGCGATGTTAGGGAGGGCAGATTAGGGGTTAATACTATTTATGATAGGGTTAGTGAGGCGGATTAGGGGTTAATAACTTTATTATAGTAGCGCTCAGGTCCGCTCGGCAGATTAGGGGTTAATAATTGTAGGTAGGTGTCGGCGACGTTGTGGGGGGCAGATTAGGGGTTAATAAATATAACATAGGGGTCGGCGATGTTAGGGCAGCAGATTAGGGGTACATAGGGATAACGTAGGTGGCGGCGGTTTACGGAGCGGCAGATTAGGGGTTAAAAGTGTAATGCAGGGGTCAGCGATAGCGGGGGCGGCAGATTAGGGGTTAATAAGTGTAAGGTTAGGGGTGTTTAGACTCGGGGTACATGTTAGGGTGTTAGGTGCAGACTTAGGAGGTGTTTCCCCATAGGAAACAATGGGGCTGCGTTAGGAGCTGAACGCTGCTTTTTTGCAGGTGTTAGGTTTTTTTTCAGCTCAAACAGCCCCATTGTTTCCTATGGGAGAATCGTGCACAAGCACGTTTTTGATGCCGGCCGCGTCCGTAAGCAACTCTGGTATCGAGAGTTGCATTTGCGGTAAAAATGCTCTACGCTCCTTTTTTGGAGCCTAACGCAGCATTTGTTTGAACTCTCGATACCAGAGTTAAATTTATGGTGCGGCCAGAAAAAAACCCGCGGAGCGTTAACAGCCCTTTTACCGCCGAACTCTAAATCTAGGCCTGAAAGAATAAGAAATGGGAATTTGTCTAATAGCCGCATAACAGCGTGGACCCTTTCCTTACAAGGCTGGCCCTTAGAAATTCGCTGCAAGCAGAATAAAAAGAATCCAGTCGCACAGGGGCTTGCTGAGCTCCATTACTGTACTGCTAAGGATCCTGGGGAGGAATTATCAGAAGATGATTTCCTGGAGGAACAATTGCTTTCCCCGTTTAAGATATACAATGAGGACCATTGTCAAACATTACCTTGGGTATATGTTGATGGTTGTTCTTACCAGGCCACTATTGATTATGAGCGCAGACTAGTTGCTGGCATTGGTATAACTCGGGCAAATGAATTCCCAAATATATCTATAGGTTTCAACATTGGACCAAGATCCAGTCAAGTTGCAGAACTCACTGCTGTTCTAAAAACTATTGAAATGGCTATTGAACAACATTTTCATGAATTTGTGATCATTAATGACTCAAATTACGTGCGTGACAGTTTTGTTGAATACCTGCCAACTTGGAAAAGAAATGACATGCAGAAAAGTAATAAACAAACCAGTCAAGCATGGCAAGTTGTTCTGCGAGATTGATAATCTGGTGGTATCCAATGATTTAACCATACACTGGAAAAAGACCAAGGGTCATTCCAGGGTTCTAGGTCCTGAAAAGGAAGGCAATAATCTTGCGGATTAATTAGCCAAACAAGGAGCCATAACTGGAGAACTCCTTAATATCGACCACTTAATGGGTGCAATTCAGGTAGCAGCCATTACCAGAAACCAGGCTAAACAACAGAGTGAGCCTAACTTGGTACAATGGAATCAGGATTCTCCTAGTGAAGACCTGATCACTAGTCAAAAAGAAGACCCCATTGTAGGCATCTTCTATAAACACATAGAAGATCCTGAAAGCAACCCCATCTCAAAAGATGATTGTATTGGGAAGGAAGATCTTAGAATCTTAATAAAATCCAGATCACAATTCAAGTTACAGGATGGTTTGTTGATTAGAACCTCCAAAACTGGCATCCAGCAATGGGTAGCACCCACCAAGTTCAGAGGTCTAATGCTTCAACATTGCAGAAAAGGGGGATGGTAATGCCATGGTCAGATATACAAGTTGATTTTATTGGTCCAGTAACAAGGTCATCAAGAGGTAACAAATACATGTTAACAGTGACATGCCTGTTCACTAAATGGGTAGAGTGCATCAGTGCACCTAACAATAGTGCTGAAACATGCGCAGCATTGCTCATCAACCACGTGTTTTCCAGATTTGGTTTACCCCAGTGAATCAAATCCGATCGGGGGACCCACTTCACTAGTGAAGTGATGACGAAAATGTAGAAAATAATAGGGGTTTAAAGAAAGCTCCATATTGCATATAGAGCTGCCTCAAGTGGTCGTGTAGAGCGTTACAACCAATCCATTGTGAAAATCCTCAAAATGTTTGTGAGTAAAGACTGGGATGTAAAACTACCTCTAGTCCTAATGGCATTAAGAGCAACTCCAAGTAGTGCTACCAAGATGTCACCTTTTGACCTGATGACTGGTAGAAGAATGGTTATACCTCAACATCTACTGTACCGTACATCAGACCAGAACTTGATAAATGCTGGCAATACGCATCAATATGTGGAGAACCTAAGAAAGCACCTGCAATATGCCTTTGCATTTGCTCAAAGGAACTTGGAAAAGTCTGCAACTGCCACTAAAACCTATTATGATCTCAAAACATCCAAAAAGGAATATGACATAAATGATAAAGTTTATCTTTATAAGTTTGGAAGAGATCAGGTTAAGGAGAAGAAATTTCTTCCATCATGGAAGGGTCCTTTTGTCATCACTGACAAAATATCTCCAGTTGCCTATAAAATTAGGATACCCAAAAATGATACTTTTATGGATAAGTGGGTCCATATTCATCAGTTGCGAGCGTGCCATCCTAGAACCCAACTACAAGTCATAGAGGGAGAATGAAGTGTCATATCCCCAAATGCACTAAAGACATACTGTAGTTAAATATGCCTAACTGATGAACATGAAAGCTCAAAAATACTGTCAACATACTCACCAAATACCACTGACTTCAAGCCAAGTAAAATACATGTGTCCTACATCTATTTAAAATTGGAAGGGGGAATTATGTCAGGGTACAGGTGAATGACATATACTAACATATATGTATAGAATAAGACAAAATAATTTGTTAATATATGAAGCCATGTTCTTATCAGATATTTACTATAAGGTTAAAATTCTGATGTCAGGAATTGACTTGAAACCCATATAATCTGAATACACATCTTAAAACTCAATGCAGACAAGATGTCCCATAAACTTCAAAAGAAGACATTTGCTCCCTAGTCAAATACAAACTTCAAAACATTTCTTTTTTTTACCTCACCACTTGATGAGATTAGATCTTTTTCAAACAAAGATAAGCATGATACCTATATCAGGATACTACTACCTGTGGTGAGAGGGACGCTGAGTCTGTAATGAGCAGTGAAAAGCTGGTCAAAATCCCAAGGAAATGGTAATTAGCACAGGCTTGTCAATTGCCCCTGAACATCAAATACACGTCTGTATTGCTAGCTAAACAGAAAATATGTTGTATTGTGAATCTCAAAATTCACTGTTTAAAATACAACTGTATTTAGATTTCAAGTAAAATATACATCAGCATTGAGGTAAATATATATTTTAATGGATATGAGACTGTCTATTTATGTGATATTAAATATGAACACATGAATATGGGAAATTGTGGACCTAAGAAGCAGTGACAGATAGCATTCATATTAGATAAATATTTGCTGAGATTGATAAATATTGCAAATAGATATATGAATGTTTAACATTTCTAACAATTATTTCTTTGTGTTGCAGCCAACATTTTGTAATGGGCATCAATCTATACATTCAGAAAGAAGTGCACTGAATGTGAAATATGCTGCGGTTTTTGTATGAATATGGGGAAATAATCAAATGCTATTTTAAATGGATTTCTTTTTTATATTATAAATGGAATATATTTACATGTGGTTTTAAAATGATCAGAAAAAAAAATGATACTGTATGACCCATGTGGATACTGAACATGACAACTGGAGTGAGATGCTACCTCTAGCTGAACTGGTGCACAATTGTCTCTGACATTCTTCCAGATGTTCTCCTTTCCAAGCTGCTCTTGGGTACCAACTTAAAAGTGTTGCCATTTTACTCTTCTACAGTTGAGGTACCCACAGCCGATAATATGTTATCACATCTGTCTTAGCATTGGAAATAGGAAGTGTTTCACTTGATTCATCTCGTAGACATAAAAAGTATGCGGATTGTCATCAAAGACCAGCTCCCAGAGGTCACTTGAATCAGCTTGCTCGGTCCCAGATTTATAGGGCCATTATGTATCTTGAGTCAAGTAAACCCTGTGACCCTGTGACGTGTCTGTACATGGTGATCAAGGGTATGACGTTAATCAACTTCTGGATTCTATACGTAAAGGCAGACAACTGCAATATCTGGTGGACTGGTGTGATATGTGTGATAAATTTGTCTCACCAAACTTTAGAGAAAAATAAAATAAAGGAAATGTAGCTCTTTTCTTGTAAACAGCAAGTATATATAACTTAATATATTCGCATGCACAAGGTGAGCATTTACTTTTAGTAATTGAAATGAAAAGTATGGATTATACCTCTATGAATGATAATAGTAATTCTTAAGTGAGAAACTTATTAAGTTTCAAATATATAAACAATGATTCGTTTATGATCTAAGAAAAAATGAGAAAAATTCCTTTATATTCAGGATATGAAATGAGTTGATAAAGTTCAAATCTTAGTAAAGTAATGTTCAAGTAACTTTCCTTTAGTTTCACGCACTCACACAAACACTCTAAAATATATATACAATGTTCCAACACACACGCAATATTGAGCAGCAAGGAGGAGGTTAATTCAGTGAAAATACAGCTCAGGTAAGTAATGACACTTAGCGTTATATTTGTAAACCTTAAACTTTGTATACAATACGATACCAATACCAGCGTGGTGATAAGACCAGATTTCCCCAGAAACGATGGTGAAGCGTGGAGAGCGGAATTAGCAGCAGAGTAAATACTAAACCGGAGAATATTAGAGAGCGGCGTCCGGTAGCAGCATGTGTGAGTGCGGCTTCAGCTGTGAGTGATTGAGTTCCGGAAGCGTAGGAATATGATTAGAAGTAATGGTCCAAAAGGAATCAGGAAAGAAGTGCAGCAAACTTTGAGTTACAATCAGCCTTCAAAAATATAAAATACTTTAGACCTGAAAGGGAAAAATAAACTGCTTGAAAAGAGCAGTAGCACAAGATGAGAGAATCCACTTTAATTTTCAGGCACTGAGTAATGGAGAAGCACTTCCTTAAATAGGAGGAAGTGCTGATAGTCAGAAAGTCTTAAAGGGATATCACATCCCCCCCTTCTCAGGGAATCACCCCCGGGGATTCCAGACCAGGTTTAAGGGGGTAACGATGATGGAATGACTTCACCAGACGAGGGGCATGAACTTCCGAATGAAGATGCCAGGAATCATCCTCTGGACCATAACCCTTCCATCTGATGAGATATTCCAATCTTTGTCGTCGAATCCTAGAATCCAATATAGATTCAACTTCAAATTCCTCTGGAAGATCCACTGAGATAGGAGGTGGAAGATCAACTGTCGTACGTGTCATTGAATCAAAAGGTTTTAGTAATGAAATATGAAAGGTGGGATGAAACTTGTAGTCCTTGGGTAACGTGAGCTTGACCACATTGGGATTTATTACCTGCTCCACAGGGTAAGGTCCCAAAAATTGGTTAGCCAATTTCTTGCTAGGGACCTGAAGTTTGAGGTTTTTAGTAGAGAGTAATACTAGGTCACCTATTTTATATTCAGGTCCAATTGAATGTTTCCGATCATAGTATTTCTTTTGGTATTCCTTAGCTTCGGCTAGATGTTTTTTCAATACTCTTAATCGATCTTGAAGCTTGGAAGAAAAATCTAAAGCTGAAGGGGAATTCACTGTTTTGTGGGACAAGGTTATAGTATTAGGATGGTACCCATAAGTTGCGAAGAAGGGGGATGTTTTGGTTGAGGAACAGAATGAATTATTATGAGTAAATTCAGCCATAGGAAGGTAAATTAGCCAGTCATCTTGTAAATGTGAAATATAAGAACGTAAAAAGTGTTCAATAGTCTGGTTGAGTCTTTCTGTCAACCCATTTGTCTGAGGATGAAAAGCAGTAGTGTAGCGATGATCAATTTTCAGTAATTTACACAAAGATCTCCAGAACGAAGAGGTGAATTGGGTACCCATGTCAGTAATAATATTAGAGGGTAAACCATGTAGTCTTACAACCTGATCAAGAAATACTTTAGCTGTAGTCATGGCAGTTGGTAATCCCTTAAGTGGAATAAAATGAGCCAGTCTTGTTAAATGGTCGACTACTACCATGATAGTGTTATATTGTTGTGATGCAGGTAACTCCACTATAAAATCCATGGCAATAGTACTCCATGGTTTATCTGGAATGGGCAGAGGTCTAAGTAACCCTATGGGTTTTTTATGTTCAATTTTATTTCTAGCACAATTCTCACACCTAGAGACATAATCATAAATGTATTTATTCATCCCTGGCCACCAAAACTTACGACGGGTAAGTTCAATGGTTTTCTGTATCCCTGGGTGACCAGATATGGTGTCATCATGGGTATGTGTGAGAATGGAAGATCTTATTTTCTCAGGTATGTATAACTTTTCTTCATGATAAAAAAGACCTGTAGTAGGATCTTTGGAACAATTTTGTAATGGTATTGAATCATGTTTTAGAGCGCTGTAAATCTCTTCTTCTAAGGGTGTTAAAGTACCTATTATCTTTTCTGGAGGAATAGTGAAGTTAGGTTGTTCATGTGGAAGTAACTCATAAATACGTGAAAGTGCATCTGCCTTTGTGTTTTGACTCCCAGGTTTATAAGTTATTAGAAAGTTAAAGCGATCTAGAAAGAGTGACCACCTTGCTTGCCTTGCTGTTAAAGTCTTATTCTTTTTTAAGTATTCTAAATTTTTATGATCAGTATAAATAAGGAATGGAATTACTGATCCTTCTAGTAGGTGTCTCCATTGTTCTAGAGAACACTTAATAGCAAGGAGTTCTTTGTCTCCAACACTATAGTTAGCTTCAGCACAAGTCAACGTTCTTGAATAGAACGCAATGGGATGAACTTCACCTGTCTCTTTATTTTGTTGGGAAAGAACAGCCCCTATGCCTGTATTAGATGCATCAACTTCCAACAGGAACTGTTGATCAAATTTAGGCAGTGTTAGTATTGGAGCTGTTGTGAACATTTCCTTAAGACTATCAAAAGTCTTCTGGGCTTGTTCAGACCACTTAAAGCGCTGTTTTATGCTAGTTAATTGTGTTAATGGTTTTATCACTGAGGAGAAGTTTTTTATAAATTTACGGTAATAATTTGCGAAACCAATAAATCGCTGTAATGCTTTTACTGTAGTGGGTTTAGGCCAGTCTTTAATTGCGGATACTTTTTCAGGATCCATTTCTATTTTGTTTGGGGTAATTATATAACCCAAAAAATTTATTTTTGAGACATGAAAAACACATTTTTCTAGCTTTGCATATAACTTATGCTCCTTGAGTCGAGTAAGAACCCACCTAACATGTTTTTCATGTTCTATGGGAGATTTCGAATAAATCAGAATATCATCTAGATATATGATGACACAGATATCCATTAGATCATGAAAAATCTCGTTGATAAAATGTTGGAAGGTTGCGGGAGCATTGCTCAAACCAAAGGGCATTACGTTATACTGGAAAAGACCATAGCGGGTTCTGAACGCGGTTTTCCATTCGTGCCCTTCCTTTATGCGAATAAGATTATAAGCGCCCTTTAGATCTAATTTCGAGTAGATCGTGGCCTCATTTAATCTTTCGAGTAACTCTGGTATGAGAGGTAAAGGATACCTATTTTTAATTGTTATTTCATTCAATGCCCTGTAGTCTATAATAGGTCTTATTGTCCCATCTTTGTTGCGTACTAAAAACAATCCTGCAGCAGCAGGGGATGTTGAGTGTGAGATGAACCCTTTTCGCAAGTTTTCATCTAAATATGATCTTAGATATACCAATTCTTCTTGAGAAAGAGGGTAAATCTTACCATGTGGTATCTGAGATCCCGGTATTAAATCAATGGGACAGTCAAATTCCCTATGTGGTGGGAGGTTTTCTGCCTCCTTGAGGTCAAATACCTCTGCCAGGTCCTGATAAATTTGTGGTAGCTCATGTTCTATAGTAGAGATTACCTGATAGGGAAAACAAGTCTTTGTACAATAATCAGAGTCAAATTTTACTTGTTGTGATGACCAGTCAATATGAGGATTATGTATTTGTAACCAGTTAAAACCTAAAATAATAATATGCATGTAGATAGGTATGAGGTCAAAAGTAATATATTCAGAATGTCCTTGGTCAGTTGTTATGAGTAAAGGGATTGTCTGATGAGTAATGGGGCCCTGTTGTATAGTAGAACCATCAATAAGTTTAACTGAAACAGGATGTGTCTTGACAACAGTTGGAATTTTATTGAGCTTAACATATGCTATGTCTATATAGTTTCCTGACGCCCCAGAATCAATCAAAGCGTTAGAGCGCACGTTTTTCTGATCCCACTGTAAAGAAAAAGTGAGAGTGAGATGGGGGTTTTGAGAAATGTGAAAAATATTGTTTTTGAAACTACCCTTACCCTTTTTCTGTCTCAATAGAGATGGACAATTTGTGACGGAGTGGTCTTTTTGTCCACAATAAAGACAGAGATTTTCTAATCTACGTCTAATTTTTTCCTCTGGGGTTAGAGGACCCCTTATAGTTCCAATTTCCATAGGAACCTGGTTTGAAACAGCTTTTTCCATGGTTGTAAAACAGGGATATGTACGTCTGGGCACAACTTCATAGGAAGCTTTTTCAGCCTTTCTTTCACGTAACCTTCGGTCCAAAGTGGTGCTTAATTTCATCAACCCATTCAGTGTGTCAGGCATCTCTAATCGTGACAATTCATCTTTAAGAGATTCAGAGAGACCCAATCTGAATTGATTCTTTAAACTGATCTCGTTCCATTGAGAGTCATCTATCCACATTTGAAATTCAGTAATATATTCTTCAATGTTTCTTTTCCCTTGTTTCATAGATCTTAATTTATTTTCAGCTGTTATTTGAGTGTGGGAATCCTCATACAAGCCAGTCATAGCTAAAAAAAATTCTTCAAGCGAATCCAATATTGAATGTTCACTTTCAAAAAATCTATTGGCCCAGGAGCGTGGCTCCCCCTGTAGGAAGGAAATAGTGGTACAGACCTTTATCCTTTCACTATGATATGTTTTAGGTCTAAGTGAGAAAAGAAGTTTACATGCACTTTTAAAATCCCTGAATTCGCTGCGTTTGCCAGAAAATGGTTGTGGGTATTGTATGTGAGGTTCAGCAATTCCTGCTTCTTTCCCTGACATACAATCTTTTATTATGGTTTTGAGAGCTTTATTTTCAGTTTGTACCTCTGTTAATGCTCTAGCAAGATATTCTAATTTCTGATGAATATTAGAAAATTCATTTTTAATTTCATTAGGATCCATATTCCTAAAAAAAAAAAAAACTTTCTTTTTATGGCCTGAAAATTCTGTGATATGTGTGATAAATTTGTCTCACCAAACTTTAGAGAAAAATAAAATAAAGGAAATGTAGCTCTTTTCTTGTAAACAGCAAGTATATATAACTTAATATATTCGCATGCACAAGGTGAGCATTTACTTTTAGTAATTGAAATGAAAAGTATGGATTATACCTCTATGAATGATAATAGTAATTCTTAAGTGAGAAACTTATTAAGTTTCAAATATATAAACAATGATTCGTTTATGATCTAAGAAAAAATGAGAAAAATTCCTTTATATTCAGGATATGAAATGAGTTGATAAAGTTCAAATCTTAGTAAAGTAATGTTCAAGTAACTTTCCTTTAGTTTCACGCACTCACACAAACACTCTAAAATATATATACAATGTTCCAACACACACGCAATATTGAGCAGCAAGGAGGAGGTTAATTCAGTGAAAATACAGCTCAGGTAAGTAATGACACTTAGCGTTATATTTGTAAACCTTAAACTTTGTATACAATACGATACCAATACCAGCGTGGTGATAAGACCAGATTTCCCCAGAAACGATGGTGAAGCGTGGAGAGCGGAATTAGCAGCAGAGTAAATACTAAACCGGAGAATATTAGAGAGCGGCGTCCGGTAGCAGCATGTGTGAGTGCGGCTTCAGCTGTGAGTGATTGAGTTCCGGAAGCGTAGGAATATGATTAGAAGTAATGGTCCAAAAGGAATCAGGAAAGAAGTGCAGCAAACTTTGAGTTACAATCAGCCTTCAAAAATATAAAATACTTTAGACCTGAAAGGGAAAAATAAACTGCTTGAAAAGAGCAGTAGCACAAGATGAGAGAATCCACTTTAATTTTCAGGCACTGAGTAATGGAGAAGCACTTCCTTAAATAGGAGGAAGTGCTGATAGTCAGAAAGTCTTAAAGGGATATCACAACTGGAGAGGTTAAACATTCCACAAGAAACATCCTACCAAGCCCAAATAGCCCAGATGGCACCTTTGTGAGGGGGATAACATTACACTTGCCTGTTTACTCAAATCTGCTGCTGAGTTCACACACATGAGCTGTTTAGCCTTGAACACGCTAAGGAATTTCTGTTGCCCTATTTACAAAGCACCATGTACAATTAAGAGTGATGTGGGGGCGCACTGGTCTTTAAGTGCAAGCGCACTATTGTGATACAGACAAGTTATCTATTTATCAACTGAGGTGCGCTATTACTTCTTAGCGCAGGTGTGTTATACAGATATTTGCAGGTGCACTGTTTGTTAACGCTGGCTCCCATAACTAAGGTTATTCTTTCTGTGCTCCAGGCCATGTTATTGTTTGGCACCTTATTCCCTTTATAAGGTCCTTCCTGCTTCCTTCTTATTGCCCGTGTATAGATTCTTGCTTTGTGCTACTTGTGTGCGCTATACTGTTATTTGGACTACTTGCTGCTGACCTTTGTCTTTTCGCCTGCTCTTGGATTTCCCCCTGGTACCTCTGCTAGCTGATTTGTTGCTGACCCGGTCTTGACTCTGACCTTGATCTGTTTTTCCCTTGGTAATGCGATATTCTGCCTTTCTGTCCTTGACCCTGGATTTGTTCCTGACCGTGAGTTTGCCGTAACCTGTTCCTGTACTTATCCTGCCTGTATTTCCTTTGGCCTTGTATAGACTGTCTGCAACCTCCTCATATGGGTCCTTGTGCTTTTCTTGGCTGTGGGATCTCCTACCTTTCACTTGACACTGGGATAACAAGACTGCTGACCAGGCAATTGGAGTGATAGGTGGGATCTCTCGGCAGGCCTGACACCACAGCTTTAACGGGCATATCCATTTCAAGTGCATCAAGGGGAAAGTAAATATATCATGATGAATATTATCTAAGCTATGAAGAATAAAAAGTGGTTTAGAATGACTGTTTACATAAAATAGCATGACTATTAATACTATAGGGATAAATTAAATATGCAGTATAATTATTTCATAACTATATGAGATATTACCTGCTTTCAATAGCTGCTCTGAATTCTTGCTGACTTACAACATTCCTATTGTATTTATCGATTTTTCTATATAAAACCAAAAATAAATAAAAAGTATGTTAGCACAGTATAACAAAGAATATAAAGATGCTACTAATTTTATTTATAAAAGGGCAAAACATTGGCTAAAAGCAAATAAATAAAACTGGAAGTTGTGAATTTTATTTATTATAAAAGAAAATCCCTATTTTTAGTAAAACAATTATTAATAGTTCATACATTTTCCACATACCCTGCCTCGCTCCTCACTGTAGCTAAGACCCTCCCATGCTTACTGCCACAGATGTGTTAGTCTATACTACAACTAAGACTCAGAAATACCTTGTCTCTATAGAACTAAGCCCCCTCTACTGCCATTCTAACTCATTCCCACTTAGGTTTTTTCTTTATATTCCAAAGTAACTTGCTTGCTTAGCTCTTTTCATCGTAGCAACATCCTCACTTGAGTTATGCCTGTCTTTTTCCTCTCTACACTTTATTACAGGTCTCTAGTTGCACTACAATGTTTAAATATATTACACAACTTGTAATATGAGTGATGTTTAGCACGGTCAGGCTATCCATTGACAGTAAAGGCGCATTAAAGAGATGTCAACATTCTCTGGTAATAATGTTTTACCATTCACTTGTAATACCAGATAGCAAACTATACTGAGCGCGGGCCCATGATATTGATAGCGCACCCTGAGTTATCAGTAGTGCTTAAAGGGATATGAAACCCAAATTTTTTCTTTCATGATTCAGATAGAGCATGCAATTTTAAACAGCTTTCTAATTTACTTTTATTATGAATTTTTCTCCGTTCTCTTAGTATAATTTGTTGAAATGCAGGACTGTAAGCTCAGGAGCAAGCCCATTTCTGGAGCACTATATGGCAGCAGTTTTGCAAGAATGCTATCCATTTGCAAGAGCATTAGATGGCAGCACTATTTCCTGCCATGCAGTGCTTCAGATGCCCACCTAGGTATCTCTTCAACATAGAATATCATGTGAACAAAGCAAATTTGGTAATAGAAGTATATCAGAAACTTTTTAAAAAACGGTTTGCTCTGTCTGAATCACAACTGAACATTTTGGGTTTCATATCCCTTTAATCTAGGCCTATAGTCTCTAAAAAAAAGACCATTGTAACATGTATTTGTTGTTATTAAATATATCTCTGTCTTCCACTTCCTCACTCAAGCTATGGAACACATGACAAGCTATGGAACACATGACAAGCTATGGAACACATGACAAGCTATAGAACACATGACAAGCTATAGAACACATGACAATCTATGGAACAAATGACAAGCTATAGAACACATAACAAGCTATAGAACACATGACAAGCTATAGAACACATGACAAGCTATGGAACACATAACAAGCTATAGAACACATGACAATCTATGGAACACATGACAAGCTATGGAACACATAACAAGCTATAGAACACATGACAAGCTATAGAACACATGACAAGCTATGGAACACATGACAAGCTATGGAACACATAACAAGCTATGCAACACATGACAAGCTATGGAACACATGACAAGCTATAGAACACATGACAAGCTATTAGGGTTGCCACCTCAGCCATGTTTTCCTGGACACTTATGAGTTACACATGCTGCAGGGTGTCCAGGGAGGAACATGTATTGTGTTTCTGGACAGCACTATTCATATTCCTCCCCGCACACCCTGCAGCATGTGTAACTTATAAGTGTTCTGTATTTTAAGGGACAGGTGGCAACCCTAAAAGATATAGAACACATAACAAGCTATGCAACACATGACAAGCTATGGAACACATGACAAGCTATGGAACATATGACAAGCTATAGAACACATGACAAGCTATGGAACACATGACAAGCTATAGAACACATGACAAGCTATGGAACACATGACAAGCTATAGAACACATGACAAGCTATGGAACACATGACAAGCTATGGAACACATGACAAGCTATAGAACACATGACAAGCTATGGAACACATGACAAGCTATGGAACACATGACAAGCTATGGAACACATGACAAGCTATAGAACACATGACAAGCTATAGAACACATGACAATCTATGGAACAAATGACAAGCTATGGAACACATAACAAGCTATAGAACACATGACAAGCTATAGAACACATGACAAGCTATGGAACACATGACAAGCTATGGAACACATAACAAGCTATGCAACACATGACAAGCTATGGAACACATGACAAGCTATAGAACACATGACAAGCTATTATGGTTGCCACCTCAGCCATGTTTTCCTGGACACTTATGAGTTACACATGCTGCAGGGTGTGCAGGGAGGAACATGTATTGTGTTTCTGGACAGCACTATTCATATTCCTCCCTGCACACCCTGCAGCATGTGTAACTTATAAGTGTTCTGTATTTTAAGGGACAGGTGGCAACCCTACAAGATATAGAATAGATAACAAGCTATGCAACACATGACAAGCTATGGAACACATGACAAGCTACGGAACATATGACAAGCTATAGAACACATGACAAGCTATGGAACACATGACAAGCTATAGAACACATGACAAGCTATGGAACACATGACAAGTTATAGAACACATGACAAGCTATGGAACACATGACAAGCTATGGAACACATGACAAGCTATAGAACACATGACAAGCTATGGAACACATGACAAGCTATAGAACACATGACAAGCTATGGAACACATGACAAGCTATAGAACACATGACAAGCTATGGAACACATGACAAGCTATGGAACACATGACAAGCTATAGAACACATGACAAACTATGGAACACATGACAAGCTATAGAACACATGACAAGCTATGGAACACATGACAAGCTATGGAACACATGACAAGCTATAGAACACATGACAAGCTATGGAACACATGACAAGCTATGGAACATATGACAATCTATAGAACACATGACAAGCTATGGAACACATGACAAGCTATGGAACACATGACAAGCTATAGAACACATGACAAGCTATGGAACACATGACAAGCTATGGAACATATGACAAGCTATAGAACACATGACAAGCTATGGAACACATCACAAGCTATAGAACACATGACAAGCTATGGAACACATGACAAGTTATAGAACACATTACAAGCTATGGAATACATGACAAGCTATAGAACACATGACAAGCTATGGAACACATGACAAGCAGGGTCAATCAGCAGTAAGTGATAGAGCTAGTGGGTGCACAGTGGGATCCCCAGTATTAAATGCACATTTGCAGATGCCCATTGTGTATGAGCAGTGCTTTTGGTGCTTTTGGTCATATAATTATTGCATATTCTGTTAAACAATTAGAAAATGATTGTGGAAAGGAAGGAGATGTGTTATAGCAAATACCAGCAAAACAGTATTTTTGAATAACTGTATAATGTTTCATTGGTTAAATAGAGTTTATATATATATATATATATAATAATATGACCGTTTTATTCTTTTATCAATACATAGGAGAATGGAAAGGAAAGCTTTAGACTTACTCAAACGTCGTCAACAAGGCCAGGAAATCTGATTGGAAGAGATCTGTTAGTTTGGCTTCTACTGCAGTAAGTGTTGACAAAGGACTGATCCCACCTTCCCGATGAAATCTGTAAACAAGTCATTACACAGAACAAACATTTTAGTGGACAATAGGCCACATGCAACAAGCTGTTATGTGCACTGTGAGACATCCTTTGTCTGCTTTGTGGAATAAATAATGGAAACTATTATATTAAATGCTCTGTAGCTCAATAAGTGGTTTTCACTGCATTTCTCACTGAGAAGCAGATAAAAAGATTTACAATAAAACATGTTGTTTTTCCTTTGATCTCTGTACGTTTAGTAAATTTCGTGCATTGCAGGATACAGTTTGAGAATATTATGATTCAGTATTGCATCATCATGATATGTAATAGATCTTGCAGTGCTGATAGGCTGGCTGACGAGATCTCCATTGTGCAGGTCAAACACACACATAGTAGAGTTGTCAGGTGTCCTCCACAAAATGATGGACAACCATGGGGCGATCAAGAGAAAGAGGTAAGGTTGAGACATGATTGGTGCTCAGATTATATCTCATGGCACAAGCAGCTCCTGTCAGCCATATGTCCTCAGTGGACCTCAGAATCTACTGTCTGCAACCATTGTCAGCTATATGCTTAGAAAGGACCCTAGATTATATATATAGACCTGGTGCCCCTTTTAGCTACATGAGTTAGTTAAGGGACATAAAGCCCAAATTATTTTTCTTTCATGATTCAGATAGAACATACAATTTTCTATGCACATATCTGCAGCAATATATGGTAGCAGGTTTTCAACAATGTTATACATTAGCAAGGGCACTAGATGGCTGCACTATTTCCTGTCATATAGTGTTCTAAATGTGCAGGCTATGCTTTTGTATTTACTTTTCACCACAGGAGACCGATAGTTCATGTGGGCCATATATATAACACTGTTTTCAGGCACAGAGGGTTATTTAAGATTTTGCACAACACAATGCTAAATTTAAGACAATAGATAATAAACAGTCACAGTCATGTGATCAGGGGGCTGGAAGAAGGTTTCTAGATACAAGGTAATCACAGAGGTAAAAAGTACATTAATATAACTGTGTTGGTTATGGAAAACTGGGGAATGGGTAATAAAGGGATTATCTCTCTTTTAAAACAATAACAATGATATTGTAGACTGTCCCTTTAAGGGTCCAGACATTTTTAAAATATATTTTACTGGACGGCAAGTCCAAATACAGTTCAGTTAAAGACACCTGGCAACCCTACCATACACACACACACACACACACATATATATATATAGACAAACAAACACACATATATATATATAGACAAACAAACACACATATATATATATAGACAAACAAACACACACACACATATATATATATATATATATATATATATAGACAAACAAACACACACATATATATATAGACAAACAAACACACATATATATATAGACAAACAAACACACATATATATATATATATATATATATAGACAAACAAACACACATATATATATAGACAAACAAACACACATATATATATATAGACAAACAAACACACATATATATATATATATATATAGACAAACAAACACACATATATATATAGACAAACAAACACACATATATATATATATAGACAAACAAACACACATATATATATATATATATATATATATATACAAACAAACACACATATATATATAGACAAACAAACACACATATGCACACATGTAAATTAGAGTTGCCACTTCAGCCATGTTTTCATGGACAGTTATAAGTTATACATGTTGCTGGGTGTGCAGAAGGGAACATGCATTATGCCCCTGAACAGCACTCGAATAGTGATCTTGTGCAGCACACACATGCACATACACACATGCACACACACACATATGCATATACACATAAACTCACGCACACACGTACACACACACATATGCACACACACATAAACACATGTACACACATATGCACACACGTACACACACACACACACGTACACACACACACATATGCATATACACATAAACTCATGCACACACGTACACACACACACATATGCACACACACATAAACACATGTACACACATATGCACACACGTACACACACACACACGTACACACACACACATATGCATATACACATAAACTCACGCACACACGTACACACACACACATATGCACACACACATAAACACATGTACACACATATGCACACACGTACACACACACACACGTACACACACACACATATGCATATACACATAAACTCACGCACACACGTACACACACACACATATGCACACACACATAAACACATGTACACACATATGCACACACGTACACACACACACACACACATATGCA
The DNA here is from genome assembly GCF_027579735.1 of Bombina bombina. Classification (NCBI taxonomy): domain Eukaryota; kingdom Metazoa; phylum Chordata; class Amphibia; order Anura; family Bombinatoridae; genus Bombina; species Bombina bombina. Next base: position 1,185,271,295 of record NC_069500.1, read on the forward strand.
TTTACACATGAACACACGCACAAACACACACATATGCACACACGTACACACACACACACATATGCACACACGTACACACACATATGCATATACACATAAACGCACGCACACACGTACACACACACACACATATGCACACACACATAAACACATGTACACACATATGCACACACGTACACACTCACACACACACATGCACATACACACATGCACACACACACACATATGCACACACGTACTCACACACACACATATGCACACACGTACACACACACACATATGCACACATGTACACACACATATGCTGATACACATAAACACACGCACACACGTACACACACACATATGCACACACACACATATGCATATACACATAACACACGCACAAACACACACATATGCACACACACATGTACACACACACATATGCACACACACACATATGCATATACACATAAACACACGCACAAACACACACATATGCACACACACATGTACACACACACATATGCACACACACACATATGCACACATACACACACGTACACACATATATGCACACACGTACACACTCACACACACACATGCACATACACACATGCACACACACACACACACATATGCACACACGTACACACACATAAACACACGCACACACGTACACACACACACACACATATGTACACACACATAAACACACGTACACACATATGCACATACACACATATGCACACACACACATATGCAGGGACGGACTGAGACCATTCAGGGCCCTGGGCAAAAATTAGGGAAGGGCCCCCACTGACCCAAATTTATGCAAATAAATATGGTAGCCTCCCTGCCCTCACCAGGCTCCCCAACCTCCAGGGCCAGGATCCCCAAAGTCAAGGGCCATAGACAGGGCCCCAAACCTCCAGGGCCAGACCCCACACTCCATAGCCCTCACAGCGACAGACCCCCGACACTCTAGTGTCCCCCGAGCAACCAATCCCACATCCAGACACAAGGTCCCACATAGGGTCATGGCCCTCACTAAACCCAGACTTAACTCCTTAAGCAGCACAACAGGAGCCATGGAGATGTCATTTGTGGGGCCCCCTACTTGCCGGGCCCTCGGTCCAGGTCCTATTTGCCCAGCTGATCAGTCTGCCCCTGCACATATGCATATACAGTAACACACGCACAAACACACACATATGCACACACGCATGCACACACACACATATGCACACGCACACACACACACACATATGCACACGCACACACACACACATATGCAAACACACACACACAGGAGGATTGCAATAAAATGCTTAACAAACATATAAAAATCCAAGTCACATTTAATGGGACACTACAGTTATATATTTTTGTCAGTAACAGAGACTGAGGTAAGCAGAAACAGGACTATAGCATTAATTGTACATATTTAGAGATCTACTCCATTCTTCTTCAACTGAGTTACAACAGCCCAATTCTGTGTAATTCAATTAGTCATTAATACAAGTCGAATCAAATGATAAATTATATGAAAACTAGCTCTCAGTTCCCAATCAAAAAATGAATCATACTCAACCTAATAGAAAATTAGCCTATATTTTGAGTTAATTTATGTCTGTAGCTGGTGTATAAAATTAAAATGATGACAATTCTAACCTTAGAGACCGGGGAAATCAATATTTTAGTCTGTTGTGCCACCTAGTGGCTACATGAGGTATAAACTTTAATGTATTAGAACAGCAGAACAGTGCTGAATAAAAGTCAGGATTAAACTCTGCAGGTGCTTTCAAGTCGACTCATCACAATTTGTATGTTAACCCTTTCACTGGTAATTCCTTTTAACTTCTTTGTTAAAGGGACATGAAACACAAATTTTTCTTTCATGATTCAAATAGAGAATACAATTTTAAACAACTTTCTAATTTACTTCTATTATTTAATTTGCTTCCTTCTCTTGTTATCATTTGCTGAAAGGTTTATCTAGGCAAGTTCATGAGCAGCAGAGAAACTAGATCTAGCTGTTGATTGGTGGCTGCATATATATATATTGAATGTGATTGGCTCACCCATGTGTTCAGTTAGTAGTGCATTGCTGCTCCTTCAACAAATGATACCAAGAGAATGAAACAGATTAGATAATAGAAGTAAATTAGAAAGTTGTTTAAAATTGTATTCTCTATCTGAATCATGACAGAAAAAAAATGGGTTTCATGTCTCTTTAAATCTGTTTTAGCCATCATCACTTGTAGGTTTTTTTCAGATTCCTTACTGTAGTCTTTTTTTCATTGGTGCAAGTAGCAAGTAGGAGGCGCAAATATTAGAAGAATTTTTATCAGTGATATAGAATGCTAGTGGGATACTGATTTAAGACCCAGCAATTTATGCTGAGTAGGAAAAATGAATAATAAATGGCAATAACTGAGACTGGAGTCAGCCTGTAAATGAACTTTAATAAAATAACAATCCTAAAGGTGATGATATGGACAAGCTGCACAGGATTTTCATTCCTTATTTATTTGTAGGCAAATTTTTTTCCCCCCTTTGTTGCATCTAAAAGTGAGCATTTTGTAAACAGATTATAAAAGAATGCTCATGTACAGAAACAAATGGCTTATCACTGTCCACCAATAAAACAGGGGGAGATCTTCCTGTCAGCCAGTAAGAAATCAGCTCTTTAAGGGACATGAAACTCAAAACTATTCTATTATCAAATTTGCTTCATTCTCTTGATATCCTTTGTTGAAGGAGCAGCAGTATACTACTGGAAGCTAGCTGAACACATCTGGTAAAGCAATAACAAGAGGCATATATGCGCAGCCACCAATCAGCAGCTATCTCCCAGTTACTGCATTGCTGGTCGTGAGCCAATCTAGGTATGCTTTTCAACAAAGAATACCAAGAGAAGAAAGCAAATTAGTAAATAGAATTAGATGAACAAGTTTGGAAAACTGCAATGTTTGAACCAAATGTACAAACACACTTCCTGTTAGCTTCAAAATTAAAATAAACAGCGTTTTTTCTTAAAAATATTTTGACTGTTTAAACGGTATTATTTGACACATAATGTATGATAGAAAGGTTTTGCTCACCGATGATTGGGGTTGGAAAGAATCTTGTGAGTGATCCCTTTATCACTGCGATCTTGGAAATTCCTTAACAGATCTATATAGCTGATGCCTGACGGAGTGTTCTTTAGATCACATCTTGCCAGGAAAAGGTTCAGGTGTTCATCTTTAAGCTTTAGGTCAAATCTTTCCAACACGGCAAGAAAATGATTTTTCTGCACCTAAATCAGAAACATCAAATATGACAGTTGTGTACAATTCTGAACAGAGAATTATGCACACAGACTTGTGCCTATTCTAAGCTTCAAGGGACAATGTATTTATTTTGTATTTATGCAACAGAATTCACTCATTGTATTACAAAGATTCTGCTTAGCAAATAAATGTTTAAAAGTATTTAAAACTGTCATTTTGTGAGCAAGATTTGCATTGTTTTGCAGAGCATAGACACAGCCATTGAAAATCCTCTTGAGTATTTTTAATCTTATTTCATCTTCATCTGCTGTAGCCAAATTAGGCACTGATATACACGAACTTCTGA